>NC_133340.1:44078992-44378992 GCF_030506205.2 Paramisgurnus dabryanus | reverse complement strand
CTCATTCATTTTTTATTACAATTTTCCATATTTTACATATTAACTGTATTTTATAACATTATAAATAACATAAAATGTAGCCTATTGTTGAATGTAGGCTACTGTAGTTAAATAAATAAATAACGAAAGCATGAATGAAAATGTACATTGTAAAGCAAAATTATGTAAATGTTAGTTGTAAACTTCTCTAAAATATCTCTCTGTCTGTGGGTCATACCATCTAGATCTTCTTTTTATACAAAATAAGTTCACGTGATTATTACTGTAAATGGCAAAGAATAATGGGATATTGATATTTCTACACACTAAAAATAGAGCAAAAATGAACAAATAATGTGCCAGAGACCTCTGTTACAGTTTATTTACCTTATAAATAATTGTATTATTACGGACGATTTGTGGTTATCAATCTTTTAATATAAGAATCACTAATGACAATTGTCAAAGAGCTCAGCTTTAGAGCAGAGGAAGGTTTCTCTATCTGTACATGTTCACAAAAAAATATATTTTGTTGTTTTTTCTATACACGCAGCCGAAAAGTCAAGGGTTTTGGACTCTGCCAAGACTCTAGTCACTAGCTCATTGAAATGTCCCATGGTTTCAGTTGAAAAGACTCTGTGTGTCTGTGTATGTATGGTCGTGAATACCAATAAAAATGGGGAGAGAAGCCACAATTTGTATTATGGCAAATATCACAACCAAGATTGACATTACACACATGCAGAACAAAAATTTTACATTTTAAATCATTTTTAACTATCAACAGATTCGTTTCAGGATTTCATTTTCTAAATCACTAAACCATATTAACTTATTTGTGCAAGGGTGTCACACTTTTTTTTATTTAAAATCATAATTTTGAATAGACTCACCACATGGTCATAGACTTAAGACACTTATTCTCTCTTTATAACCTAAGTTTCTGCATCTCTATATGGTTTTGTGCAGATCAATTCATCATTGTGCAATTTTTAGGTGAATTCTTTTAATTTTACCCAACAATGCAGAAGAGCAAAAGGCCACTATCAGAGCAACCTGGGCATCATAACACCTGAACAGTGCAACAGACTGATCGTCTCCATGCCATGCCGCATTGCTGCAGTAATTCAGGCAAAAGGAGCCCCAACTAAGTATTGAGTGCTGTACATGTTCATACCTTTCAGTTGGCTTGGATTTCTAAAAATCCTTTCTTTGTATTGGTCTTAAGTAATATTCTAATTTTCTGAGATACTGAATTTGAGATTTTCCTTAGTTGTCAGTTATATTCATCAAAATTAAAATAAACAAACATTTGAAATATATCAATCTATGTGTAATAAATGAATATAATACACAAGTGTCACTTTTTGAATGGAATTCGTGAAATAAATCAACTTTTTGATGATATTCTAATTATATGACCAGCACCTGTACATTATTCCTTCACAACTATTCAATCATTCCCAAGACATTTCAGTTGTGAATTTAACATAATATAAAGATTTTGTTGAAGTATGTGGTCCTTACAAGAATTTAAATGATTCCTCAGTGTGAGACCTGCATATGTGACACTGGACACAACTGTTGTCATTTCATCCCTTAAAGACATTGGTTTGCAAAAAACTCATTGGCACAATTATTACTTTCCAGACAGCAGATGACTCCAGGCCAAAAAGTCAGCAGTTCAGGTGTTGATGTGGCCCAGAGTCTTCTGCTATGGACTAATTTTAAAGAGTAACTAAACCCTAAACCAACTTTGTTTAGTTAATGATCTGTAAGAAGGATGCTTTATTAGTGCTGTTCATTGATTTTTGTAACTTTTTTGACATTTGGATATAAAGGGCCCTATCTTGCACCCAGCGCAATTGACTTTGTCAGTGACGCATGTATCATTCATATTTTGCACCGGCGCACAGCGGGTTTTTCCCTCCACAGACGCACGTCGACAAACTAGGGAATGAACTTGCGCTCCCTGGGCGGTTCAGCGCAAAAAAGGTGGCGTGTTGCGGCGCAAACCATCCCTGATGCTATTTTGCAGTTTCAAAAAACAATCGCGCCACTAACCAAAAAAACTAGTCTAAAGTCAGTGGCGCGTTGCGCCTGGTTCATTATACTATTTTAAGGGCGCATGCTTGACCATAATGTATAGCGTGCACAACGCGCACACACTTTGCTTATCTAATCTACACAGATGCAACAGTTATTTTTGCAAATCATAAATTGTTACAATAAAAAATATTAACACATGAGATAAGGGGAATCATAGTGGTGAGCATTGTGGTGATAGTTTTTATTTATTGTGTGGCTGCGTTAAAAAATTCTCATGCAAATAACGATTAAAATATTTTCATAAGAAACCTTAATGTATATGAACTTGGTTTGTAAGTGTACTTTGGGGTTTGACCTTTCTTGCGTTTCTTGGGTCCGATTTCAAAGCCCCCAAACCCTTTCAGCGGTGAGGGTGGACGCAGCGATGTCCTCTGCTGGCGTCAGGTCCTGAGGCAGATCCACCCCCCCGTTACACGGCGTGCCTGATTTATGCTGGCAAGCTTGGGATTCCCAGTCTCCTGACATCATTGTAGCACTTGGCGCAACGATGGGGATGCCAGCTGATGAGATAATTGTGGCGATTTCCTCTCACGCCTGTTTAACCTACACTGATTTGGGCGGGTTTCTCCTATCCCCATACAAAACAACTTCCCTGTCTTTGACTGCTCTTACAAGAACGTTGGTCTCCTCGGCTGTGAACCGCTCCTGGCGTGCACCTGGTAAATCCGTCATAATAATAGCAACCCGCCATGGAACTTGCGCCCTTGCTTTTAAAGGGAATGTTGGATAGCGTTCTGATTGGTTTATTTGACGTTACGCCCAAACCACACCTATGAATAATGAACCTACTTCAGACCAACCCCTTATTGATTTTTGCGCCTGGCGCAAGAGTTATTTCTCCCGCCGGGAAAATAGCAACAGCGCCCAAGATCCGCCCACAAAGTCACTTGCGCATTGTGCTTCGCACTTGCGTAACTAAACCCCTGGTCAGAGCCTGACTCCACCCACTGGCAATATTTGGAAAATGCAAGAAAAGTGGGCAGATCCCAAAGAGATAGAGGGGACGAATTAAATGTGTGGTGAGATCGTAACAAGGGCGTGGTGATCTTGAATCTGCTTACGTCACGAGTCATTCTTTGGACCTACCATCCAATAGGAAAATTAAACCGCAGTAGACACCGTTCAACCTGAAGAGGGCAGCACTCAGACATTTTTACACCATTGTAGTATTGAAACACTTTACATCCAAATGTCAAAAAACTTACAAAAATCAATGAACAGCACTAATAAAGCCCCATTCTTACAGATTATTAACTAAAAAAAGTTGGTTTAGGGTTTAGTTACGCTTTAAAATAGGGCCCAAAGTGTTTCAATACTACAATGTATGGCGTAAAAACGTCTGAGTGCTGCCCTCTTCAGGTTGAACGGTGGCTACTGCAGTTGAATTTTCCTATTGGATGTTGGGTCCAAAAAATGCCTCGTGACGTAAGCAGGTTCAAGCTCACCACACCCTTGTTACGATCTCACCAGAGCCATATGGCTCTGGATCTCACCACACACTTGATACGAGCTTAGTTCGTCCCCTCTATCTCCGTTGGGATCTTCCCACTTTTCTTGCATTTTTCAAATATTGCCAGTGGGTGAAGTCAGGCTCTGACCATGGGTTTAGTTACGCTTTAAGCATATAAGTGCGAAGAATTTAAACAAAAGTGTAAAAACTTTTTTACAATTATAATAAGCATTTAGGAAAGCATGCCGAAATGTTTAAAATGTGAACCTCATGCCCTTGAGTTAAACTTAACATGTATTTGATATAGCTGTGTATAAGGGCTGTGCAAAAATATTGTTACAGCCAACTATCATGATACATTTTCCCCCGATACTGTGTCGATATTTCAATCCCTTACTACCGATATTTTTAAAAACCCATCAATCCCTCTGTGAGCTTCAAACGACATCCTCCGCCCCTGCTGTAGTTGTCACTGTCCAGTCTGTCATATCCAACCATTCTGCCAATGTCTCAGAAGTTAGCGGGAGTGAGAAAATGGCAGATGTGTGGAAGTACTTTGGCTTTAAAAAAAGTTTTTTTTATTCAACCCTATTTTTTTAAATTTTTGATAAAAAAAAATTGCATTGTATCCCTAACCCCAACCCCAGAAGACCAATGCGAATCCCAACCCTATAATTCATAACCCTAGTTATTTTAATTTCATTCTATTGCACTGACCTAACCCCTGCTCTTAACCCCAACCCCAGAAGACCAATGCGAATTCCACCCTATATTTTATAACCCTAGGTATTTTATCTTTATTTTTATTTTATTGCCCTGACCCAACCCTTACTCCTAAACCCAACCCCAGAATAATGTACATTTTTAGTTTTATATTTTATTCTTTTAATCTTATTTTAAACTAATTTACTGGTCCTCCTTTTGATTTTAAGTGATGTATTGTTTAGATGAGTTTTAATTATATTCTGCTTACCCATATATATATATATATATATATATATATATATATTTTATTTTTTTATTTATTTATTTATTTTTCTTTTTTCTTTCTTTTTTCCTGATTTTTTTTTAAATACAATTAGTCTAATTTACAAAAAAATTTTTTTTAAACCTGTGCCAGTGCATTCTCTTTGTTTAAGGACATGGAGCTTCAATCCCCCTAGCCCCGAAAATGTACTGTATCGTATCATGTCGCGATACATTGTATCATGGCCCATGTATTGTGATATCGTATCGTGAGGCCCTAAGTTCTTATAAAAGTTTTCACATTAAAAAATACCTTTTTAGGCACTGATACCATGGTAACAAAGAGCAACCACAGAAATATGATCAACAAAGATTGTACAAAACAACAAAAAATTTATTTACACAATGCCCGATTCCTCTCCACAGATCTGTCTCTGAAACATCCCATATAAGGGATATAACATCGTCATTCCTTCTCAGTTTCTACAGAAAACATTAATTTGTAAAAACCTTTGATGCTCAGAAGTAATGAACACAGTGATAACAGACTATACGACAACAGTCATGGGGGAGAAGAAAACAATACAATCCCACAAGTTGAAAATAATATGCATTGATGTCACTATACCAAAATATACAGATTTGAGTATGAACTGGTTTGTACATTATGAATGTTTTGAACAAAAATAAATTTTTAGTGCTGATCTATAACTAGTTCAAACTAATCACAGAAAAAACACCCTTAAAAACTATTTATGATAACCTAATTGATTGCCACAGTTTTCTGTTGAAAATGCTTTGTAATAACAGAATCCAGTTAATGAAAACATTCAATTTGTTATGGTAAAAAACACACTGAAATAAATTGTAAAAAATTGGTGAATAAACATAAAATTCTGAAACCCAGCACTAATACATGATATGCCCATATAACATCAAAAGAAAATGAATTTTATAACAGTGTGGTCTGTTCATTTATAACATTGTGTAAAATGATCAATGTATAAAACACGATATTCCAATCCAATCTATGAAAATTGACTTCAGACACTCAAAAACCTTTGTTTTCTTGGGGTTAATGGGTCATCTGACACAAAAGATATTGAGAAAAGTTTCTATATTTTCAGTTTAGCTTTGGTCAAGATTTTGACATGCTGGAATGTTGTTAATAGAGTGTTAAGCATTTGCTCTCAACACCAGCACCAAGGTATTATTTTTCATTAGATATGCTAGACTTGGTACATCGGTGCAGGGCCGCAACCACAATAAACATTGAGGGGGACATTGCCACCCCAAATAATCTGAAACTTTGATATTTTTAATATACATACATATAGCCTTGAATGTTTTGGTTCCCCCAATGTTCAAGATGTGGTTACGGTCTTGCATCCATGTAAAAACACAAGAAGAACCTTGGGTAAAAAGTTTGTGTGGCTCACGGCAGGTTGGGGCAAATGCAATAATTTGGATTTTCTGGATATGGGACTGATTTATGTTAAACAACTGACATACATCAATAGAGATCTCTAAATGGAAAAATAATTAAGCAACTATGTTTTTAGCTGGAAAACTGGGGAACTAACATGTTATGATTCTGGACCTTATTCAGTTTTGTTTCCATGCAACTATCTTGCAATGATACATGCATCCTTCATAGGCAGATAAACCTAATATGTGCTCATAAACCATATTTGGAATCTTAAGGTGTAAATAGATGGGCATGTCACACTTTAAAGCATTACACAAAATAATAATAGAAAATTCTAACATTCTGAAACCCTGCCTTCAAACATTGGGTCTCATTCACTAAGCATGCTCACGCACAAATTTGTTTGTAAAATGTGCGTTAAACTTAAAAATCATGATTTAACAAAAACTCATACTAAAATTTTGTTTAAATGTATGCAAAAAACGTAAGAACAACTTAGAGCATATATGCGCAATAATCATAAACAGGGAAAAAGAACCCTATAATTTATATCTGTGTTATATATTTGATATTTTTTCGTTGTTTATGATTATTGCGTACGTGTGGTCTAAGTTGTTCTTATATTTTTCCATACATTTAAAATAAATTTTAGTACAAAAGTTTTTGTTGAATCATGATTTGTAAGTTCAAACGTCCGTACGCACATTTTACGAATAAATTTGTGCGTACCCATGCTTAGTGAATGAGACCCATTGGTCTTAAATAAATTAAAAAAGAAAAAAAAAGGGATAATTAATGGGCACAACATCTGGAATCATAAAGACATTTCTAATGGGAATAAGTATCATATAAAAAAAGTCTTTTCCACTCCAGCTTTGACCTTCGTCTCTGACCTGCAGATAAATTTGTCACACATATCTGAATCCTCCAAAAAGTAATCTGTGTTTTCACTTATGAATGGAATATTCAGACTAGTAGCTTTACTGTACATATGGCATGAATATAATGTTATAATACAATCTATCCATTGCTCTCATTTTCTTCATTCGAGACACTTATGACAGGAATGCATGATGGCCACTGGACCAAGATCTCCTCCCCGTCCATAGGTGACCCAAGCTGGTGATGTCAAACATCTTCAAAGCATGAAAACTTGGTGTTGCTGTGATTCTTTGTGTATGAGGTGTTTGATTCGAAGTCTTAAATAAATTAGATGCATCACTTAATAAATATCCCGTAGTTTCTCGCTGCCCAATTCTGAAAAGCTTAGGTTCAAAGAAAAAACCAACTGGCAGAGAGGGCGGGCATTTCAGTGCATACCTGGAATCACTCTCAAACTTGAGGGTTTGTGTTCATGTCAGTCGATACGGTTACCACAGATAGTGAAGCGATCGATCTCCAACAAGTCTTTTTTGGGAGCTCTGTGTTTAAGTTCAGATTCGTCCTGATTGAGGCTTTTTTCCTCTGATTCATCTGGTGTAGTGAGGAACAGATCTGATTCGCTGGTGGGGATTTGAGGGGCGGGCCTTTCAATCTTGTGGGTGGGCTGAGTGGTTACTGATGAAGCCACGCCCTCATCCACTGGCTCACCTTCAGAGGGGGTGTGAACAATTAGTCAAAGACAACAAAACCTTTCACAGGAAAGATTTTACAGTAAGACTGATTAGTTATGAGCTGATCAATATGATTTGAACACAGAAGGGGGTAAAAGCAATGCATTATTGCAATGCATTATGTAAATGAATTATCTGGAATTGTAGTTTTTCTCAGATTTCGTTTAGGTGTGCGTTACCTGGTGGTTCTTGTGTGTGTTTGGTTCGATGTGCTCTGCTGGAAACTCTGCTGGGTGTAGCGGAGGGGGGATTTTGAAATAACTTCTCCTCCATGTTTGCCTCCTTCACATACATACAGGATTTTCCCAGCAACACAATACTGTTCAGCACCTTTAGGGTGATCATACTGAATAAACACACAAAGATACCAGGTCAGTAACAGTCTGATCATATATATTCTACAATAATATCAACAATGTAAGAAAGTACAACGTTAAATGAAACCTATTATAATGTCACAACGTTATTTAAAATATGACATCATACCCCAGATAAAACAGCACCACGCACACAATGGACAGAGAGCCTTGGATCTTCACAGAACTGGTCACCACCCGAATCAACTGTCAATCACATATTACTCATGCATTACTGTGTAATGCCATGTTACTACAAAAGTATTGGGGTTTCTTGTAGAGGTTTAACAAGGCAACACACTACTTTATGTCAAGCGACAGCAAATGTGATGCAAAATAAGAATGTGGAAAGTTACCAGGAGAGCAAGAGGAAGAGGAATAAAGCCCATTCTCCTTGACACACTGTCACTGTAGTCTGTGTATGCCTGTAAGAAAACAGACACATCTCTGAGTGATTAGTATATCTGAATAAATAAGCTGGACAAAATAACAACTATCAATATGACAATTAAGGTAAGGCAGAGAGAGGGTTGCATGAATTCCTGCTTTTGTATTTAAATAGCCCAACAAATCTGAAATATGATTTGGTAAACTAATATATGTTTACTAAATAGCTTTAAAATGTCCAATACTGCTCTACCTCCATATAGGTGGCCAAGTGGACTGACCTAAAAATGACTCAGATGCACTTACATTTTTCTGTCTACTGCTGACCAAATCAAAGGCTAGACTTGCTCTGTATTCACTGTAGACCTGCAAAACAAATACACACACACACAATTACAATAACAGCATTAGAATCTGTATACACTACCAGTTGAGACATTTGGACACACTCGCCTGGGTTTACCTGACAAATATACACTGCCTGAGAGAGTTTTTTATGGTCCAGTGTTACACATAAACACACTCTTTGTAAAACATGGAGAACACACATTAACAAATATCCTTAATTTTAATAATTTTTTTTAATTTATAAAGCACTTTACATTTTCAAGGAAATCAAAGTGATTTGTGCAAAATGGTCTTTAAATAAAATAAAGTACAATAAATTAGTGACGCACCGATGTATCGGCCGCCGATATTTATCGGCCGATTTTTGATGAATTTGAAACCATCGGCATATCGGCAAAAGCACGAGAAAGTCCGATACCGATTGTTTATTAATTAACCGCATAAAGGCAATGAGTTGCATGTCTGTTGTTCAATTAAAATGATTTAATGTTCTGGTGTGCACTATACTTAAGAACCGACAGAAAACCTTTGTTGAGCTGGCTCAAATGTCTTGGACTATAAAAGAAACAGACTGCACTTTAGTGGGGGAAAAGAAGTCCAACTATTTTTGAAGTAGCAATTTTTATACTGTTTAAAGCAATAGCACTGACTTTATTTATGTTTATCAAAGAAATCCGTTATATATAAAAAATGATCCAATCCATGCTCAGTAAAAATAATTTGATGCAGAAATAAACTAGCTAATAGACCAACTGTATAGTATTGTATACAAGTGTTTAATATCGGTATCGGACAGAAGTTGTCTGTTTAAATCGGTTTCGGCCCAAAAAATCCTATCGGTGCATCCCTACAATAAATGCTAATGAAAAGTAAGAAGAAAGCTTGTGCAAAGGTGAAAGAAGTACATTTGTGTTTGTGCGTGCTGCTGTGACACTAATCTTCCTGGCAAAAGTAAGCAGATCTCTGTTTCTAATCCCTGTCAGTAACTTCACTGCACTCACCTTGCTGCTTTTTATATCTTTCTACTCCTATTACCCAATCTGTAACCACAACACCCTTTACCCATCAACTGTGTTGAGTATTCAATTTCTGTATATTTACTGTAAATACACTTCAAGTTTAAGCAACAACAGTTTTTCTTGCTAAATTTTAACCTATGAATAATGGCAGAGAATATTTAAGGAGGACAACTGTTTTTTGCAATTAATATTGCTATATATTTTCTAAACTCTTTTCTATTTTATATCTATACTGCCTGTACCATTATGCATTTACTGTATAATATGCAAGATTGTAAAAGGGGCCATAAAAATACATTTGAATTAAATGTGAAAGTTAAGTCCTACATGCACACAGTTACACAACCCTAGTCCTATCTCTCCTTCTTCACTTATGATGCATTCAAGTCTGCACCCATTTAAATGCATCAATGCCACATTCTTTTTTGCAGGCTATTTTAATGTACTTCCACTCATTAGTTTGAATGCTCACCAAGCTATTTTGTTGTTGTTTACATTTTAACTGTGATAGACTGAAAGGCACTTCTATCCGAAGAGATGCACTGAATTCAAGGTGCAGGCAACACAAGAGTTGAAGTTTGTGCATTCGCTGGTAATCAAACCCATGATCTTGGTTTTGCTAGCACCTTGGTCTATTGTTTGAGGCAAGTAGATGTGTATCACCACAGTACAATCAGTAAAATGGGAGCTCTGTACAAACAAGAGACTTGAACCAATCCCACTGCTAAAGAGAGCTTCCCCAATCTTCTGTCTCTGGCAAACATGTGCTGATAAATTTGGGTCAGTGGAGCCGTGCTGATTCACGCCCCCCGCTTCCAAAGAAACCCTGTTTTTCTATGTAAAGACTTCTCTTGACTTTGACTGAGACTTTATTCTATTTCAACAATAAAGAACAGTCCAGAATCTGCATGAGGGAAACCGGTTAAATTAGGTCAAGACCTATTCTTTAGGTCACTCACTTGTGACATCTTGTTTATTTTAGGTAAAGATAGATACAAAGTAAAGTGTATTAAAATGTGAAAATTGAACTAACGTTGGCTAACAATGAAAAAGCTTTCTGTTCGCACTGTAAGCTTTTAACCAGTACTCAAGGTTAAGTAATTGATTTACAGCATCTTATTTTCTTCACTTCTGAACTAGGATTGCCAGATCCAAAATAGACTCATTTTTGTTGATGCATAACCATAGCTATGCATTTTAAACTGAAAAGGTATTTATCAGGCCTTTTATTTTATATAACTGTAGACTTTGATTTTAATCTTGGCATAGCAAATAATACTATTACAGTGGCATCATCCAATAAGCACTCACATCTGCTGTGATGTCATTAAACTTGGTGATGAAGGCATGTTTGACAACATCCACCGCGATCTCTGAGGCAATGACCATGCACACGTCCGGAAACAACACCCACAGATGATCTACAAGCATAAATCAATGATTAATACACATAAAAAAGTAAACATGTAAACCGAAACTGATGAGTTAACTGGGCACCTGGATTCCAGGAGAACTGCTCCATGTTTCTGAGACAGACAATCAGTAGGAGGGTGTAGTTTGTAAATCTTTCTTTAATGTCTTCAATAAGAGATAGAAAGAAAATTGGGTTCATTTATCAGTAAGTCAAGGTTGAAGCAGGCATACTGTTATTAACTGACGTTAACATAAAGGTTAAGCATACTCAAACCTACCACTATTGGACATCTGAAAGAGGTTGTTTTTCTCAAATTTTTTGAATACGCTTCCTTTGATCTCAACAAACTTTAAAGAGAGAAAAACATATTTCAAGACCGACTCTACAAAAGGGGCATCCATCAAGGTATGAACTGTTGTGTATTGCAGTATTAAAGGATATAAAAGCTAAGGTCACTGGCATGCTAATTGTGCTTTGCGTGTGTGTGTGTGTGTGTGTGTGTGTGTGTGTGTGTGTGTGTACACTCACATTATTAGACATCATGATAGTTAGCAGTGACTTGTTGTGCGAGTTGAAAGCCACGTTTAATGTGGTAGCCTGGACCATGATTAAAATGGCGTGCAGAACTGTATTATTAATGAAGGAAAGCTATAATCCGTGATTGATAATGCCAAATATGAAACACAGACCTATTTAAAACACTATTTTAAATATAAAAAACATTTAATACAGTTGCAATTGAATTGAAATACTATTAACTCACTTAAAGTTGTTTCTGAATATATAACACTATAAACAACGGCAAATTTTATGTCTGTTAGTTACCGTCCTCAAATCTGATTGGGTTTACTGACGAGGTTCAACCTCGCTCTGTTACCTAAATATAACTGTTTTGCACTCCATACAACAGAGGTGTGAAGGATACAGACATAGAGAACAGCCATAAAGAAATGTGGGATCACTCCTATATGTGCTCTTTTTCTCTCTTTAGGTTCGGTGGCAGTCCAGTACAAAGCATCCAGAATATCCTGACCAAAAGAAGAGAACAACCGATCCGCCACCTAGAGGTGAAAGAGAGAGAGAGAGAACGTGTCCATTCACATGCTTGTATTATTTACAGCAATTAAGCTTCACAAGCTATCAGGACTTTTTTTAATAAAGTTTCCAGTTGAAATTGTACATAAATGCCTTTCAAGACATAATTACAACTTTCAATGTGGTAAAGTAGACAAATTCAGTAGTGAATGGTAGAAGTACAGCTACACTGCATGTATAATTATTAATCCTTTTTTTATTTTGCTTTAAAAAATATATTGCAGTTAATATCCTTTCTTTTCATCCTAGTTTCTGCCCCAATCAGTTATGCCGTTTCTATAGCTTTGCGTTTTTCTAATGGGTATTTAATAATGAATTTTTAGTGCGAGTTAAACCTTGGCCCGTTTTACCCGAAAAATAAATCCTCCATAATTATGCACACCTGAAGATAAGGTGTGTTTTACTTTCAGCCATCATTAACAATAATATATGTGACCCTGGACCACAAAACCAGTCGTAAGTTGCACGGATATATTTTAAAAAAAGTACATTCCATGGGTCAAAAATGTAAATTTATTCTTTTATGCCAAAAATAATTTGTGTATATTCATGCTGCATGAAGATATTTTGTAAATGTCCTATCTTAAATATATCAAAAATTTATTTGTGGGAGTGAATGTGGCAAAATTGGCCAGAAACTTGCCTACAAACTTGCTCTCTTTGCTACCTGCTCTTTAGGGATTTCCCATTCAAGTTTGTTTTTTATGTATTCCCATTCAGTCCACAAGGTCATAATGGCAGTAGGCCATTAAAGAGCACTAAAACAAATCTTTTCATTAAATATTGTCCTATCAAAAAAAAAAAAAAAAAAAAACATACATCAATAGAAAGCAGATTTATTTAGCTTTTGTATAATGTATAAAAAATTGACCTTTACAACTGGTTTTGTGCTTCAAGATCACATATGACTTATACTGTAAATGATTAATGGTAGTTAATAAGATTGATGCGGTTTGAAATGGCTAAAATGTGTGTGAAGAAACATGTTATCAAAATATTGACTGGCACAAAAATAATGCATGGGGTGTATGATATGTTACGTTATGTAAAACAATATTATATTACCGCAGCTAACCAAGAACGTGAAGTCCTCGTAATAACGGCTTAAATGGGAAATAGTACTGTTTCGATACACATAAATGCAAATGCATTAAGTTAAATGTAAGTGTTGCACTACCATACCTCCAACATGTTATAGATGATGTAGAGTTTGATGACAGACTGACCCCGGATCAGGTGGTACATCATGGCATAATCCACGTAATGCATCATGAAGTAACACAGAATCATGATGAAACCCTTGAGAACATCACATACCTGAGCAGGCTGCAAGATACGAGATCCACTGCGAAAACACACACACACACACACACACAATATTTTCTGGTTAAACTGACTCTGCAGACATCTGGGTAACCGAGTATCAGCTGTTAAAGACAAAGCAATTCCTTTGCTGACCACCTACACACAGCCACCGGGTTAGTGATTTTGAGTCATACACAATGATGCATGCATCATGCGCTAAGTGAAACCCAGTCATTTAAACAGATATCTGTGTTCACGGCAGAGTCCATATTCTGCACAGCTGGACTTCTTGTTAAAAAGCTCAGAAGCTTTCCCCTTGGATTTGATATCATTTAATGATGATACAAATGTATCCTTTCTCAAGACAAAGACGCTGGGTACGAATGGAGTCTGTGGCAGTACATATTGAATAAGATTAAGTAGCTCTGCTTTAAGTTCTATAGAGTGTGAGTGGATGCATTATGACTACATTTTAGACATACGGCATCCGTCATATTTATTGTCATGTGACCCAAAAGAATTGAATTCTGGATGGATTGTATACACTGTATGTTAAATTGTATCACTGTGTAATAATTTTTGGTATTATTATAAATATAATTGACTTTTCATATTGTAAAAAAATTATTTAAAGCTCCAGCCATTTTGGAGGTATTAACCCTTTAACAACACTGCCATCATGTGGCTGATCATGGAAGCATATTCTAAATCAGGGGTTGGGAACCCTGGTCCTGGAGGGCCATTGTCCTGCAGAGTTTAGTTCCAACTCTAATTAAACACACCTGAAAAATCTAATTAAAGTCTTTAGGACTACTTGGAAATGAAATGCAGGTGTGTTTGATTAGGGTTGAAAGTAAACTCTGCAGGACAGTGGTCCTACAGGACCCAGGGTTCCCGACTCCTGTTCTAAATACTGAATTTTCTCAGATGTTTTTAATAGTTCAGCGTGACATCCAAGCACAAGAGAACAAGATTAGGTGCCTTTGACTACTGCAGCCTGTATGATAAGAAATACTAAACATGATTGTGCTTCGACAGCTGTGTGTCTATGTAGTTCAGGGTTCCCCAAATCTTACCCTGGAGGGCCGGAGCACTGCAGAGTTTAGCTCCAACCTTGATCAAACACACCTGAGCAAGCTAATCAAGGACTGCGTCCGAAAACTCTAAATTGCTGCCTTCTGAGGCAGCTTTCCATGGCAGGAAGGCATCAAGGCATCTCCGAATTCAATATTAGGTTTACGTCCTGTCCCCTGAGATCCACATGCGTGGGCATACAATAAGAATGTGATTGGTCGAGTTCTAAAAAATAAAATGGCGGCCAAGGAAGGGACTGGAGCACAATTTTAGTGTAAATAAATAGATTTTCACTTTTTACACCTTTTAATTGCATTTCTAGTGAGAAATTAGTATTGTAGTTTTCAAATATGTGATTAGTTATCACAAAGGCACTCTCTGTTTATATTTCAAACACTCTGTCTTTGAAGTGTGTCTGAAAGTCTTATTCTGAGCTGCCTTCATGCCTCCGAAGTCATTTCCTCATGAGGCAGCGAGGCAATGAGTCACTGCCTTGAGTGTTTGGATGCAGCCAAGGTCTTCATGATGACTAAAAAAAATCACAGGTGTGTAAGTTTGATTAGGGTTGGACCTAAACTCAGTAGTGCCCGGCCCTCCAGGGTAAGATTTGGGGAACCCTGATATAGACTATGTGTTCAATGCAGATGCAGTCATTTTATTCTGCATACCTGCTCTTTTTGCAGTAGTGGCATAAACTAGCCCTGCAGGCAGAAGAATATACAGTGAACAGCAGCTACAGATATTTGGACAATAATTTAGTTTTCTGTGTGTGTGATGACAGTAAAAGAAGGATGTGGACACCTTAGCCATTTGAGCCAGTTTTACAATCAGAATAAAAACAAATCATCTGTTACCTTATGTGTGTGTGTGTGTGTGTTACCTGAGACCGCAACAGGGCAGCGTCAGCAGTCTGATCAGAGCTAACAATACTCTGAGAGGCAGCAGTGTGAACACATACAGAAACACATCCAGACACAGGAAAAACCCAAAGATCATCAGCTATAGTGAGAGAAAGAGAGAGAAATGGTAAACAAGTGGCATCATCAGAGCAAATGAGTAACGATACTGACCAATCAGAATAAAGCATTCAACAGCCCCATGGTATAAGTTCATATAATTTCTTCTAACAGCATAACCTAATTTATCATAAGTGTTATTACTTATTTATTTGCTGAATAAATAAATCTATTCGTTTCTTAAATAACAGGTTAAAGTGCTTTAAAATATGTCAAGTAATGTTCTACAATAAATATAATGAAAAAATATTCAGTAACTCTGATTTAACATGTTTACAAGTCGAGGATTTACACTGTGTTGTTGGTTCTCAACTGATTTTGCAAACAATCTTAAAATTAATTTGACTATGTTATGTTTGTTTCTATAGTGTTTGTCTCTTGAATTTCCATGCCTGCTCTCAACAGTCATTATTTACATCACAAAGCACACTGAAGTCAGCACAAATCATGTTTGTCTCTGTTGCAAGTAAACCCTTTTGTGTGATTTAGTTAGCATTTTTAATGAGGATTATGGAACAGCAACCAATTTGTATTCCATGTGCCTAATGTGAATTCCACTACAGTACAGTACTATCGTAGCTCTTGACAATAACACAATATATAAAAATAGTAACCGTTTTATGTTCCTACACTAACTGTGTAATTATACAGTTAGTTTATTTTAATTATTCATTTATCGCATTTTGCACTGTCAGAATAAACCAGCAACCTGATTTTGAGAAGCAATAAATTATACCGTACTTTCCATAACTGGTTAAACTACTAAGGTTCCCACGCGTTTTCTTCAGGTGACAAAAAATAGATCTGTGCTCTGCATTTGGCTGTGCATATGGTACCTTCTCCAGTTCTTTGGGAATACGCAGGCAGGTATAGACCCTCTCTCTCCGCTCCGTGTATTTGGCCTCATTGTGTTCCAAAAAATATCCTCTTGTCAGCTCAGCACTAATAAACCTCACTAGCGAGAGATCTGCATCAACACACATACAAATACACACACATGTGAAAGTGTTTGGCCACTGCATTTAGCATTTATTCAGAAGTATTACAGAAATATTGCCTTTATCTTGATAAAGATTGACTTTCTACATAGAACAGCACTATATATGCAAGTCTAAAAACTCTTTCAGGCAATCTCGCCACAAAGTTACAAATTGTATGTTTGAATATCACAGCAGAACTAAATGTCTTATTTGACTAGAGAGAACTGTCTGCACATTTGTGGTTTAGTGGTAACATTCTAGTGGTAACACTTTATTAGATAAAAAGCTCTATTTTATCAGAACAGAACTTCAGACCAGCGTGAAGTTGGCCCCCCACCCAACGCAAAACGTCGGCAAAATATGCTCAATCGTTTGTGCTCTGATGTGCCATAAAAAAAATTTTGTGCTACTTCAGGTTTTATAATATTTGATATTGAATTAAGGTGATGACGTCACTACAAGCATGCTTCAAGTTCACACAAACTATTCATGTTTGATTGTGCTTCATTTGTGCTTCGCTTTTCTTTATTATTGTGCAGCTTTGGATTTTTAGATATTAAAATATTATTTTGTAATAATAATATCCAAATATAAAAAAATAAAAATTTACCCAAAATAGTCTTGCTTGTTTGTGTTTGTTTGTTTATTTATATTTGTGTATTTGCACCAAATTCACCCTAAATAGGCACAAACGTTTGTGACAGTCTATAGGTAAAATAACAAGGCAAGATTAAACCATAGTCGCATTCAATTAGTTACCACGGTCTGGTTTCAGTGTTTAATGGACAGAACGGATCACAGGAATTCTGAGGTGCTTTTATTTTGTTGTTACAGAATTGTTACGTAAATAACACTAGTACTAATATTAACATACATGCACCATAATCTGTTTGCTCTAGCCCTTTGTAAGGGGCTTAAATGCAAAACCCGCTAAGTTCCACTGACATGTTTTCTTGTAAAAACTCTGCCAACCTCGGCGCGCAGGAACATCATCACTCCTGACTGCTCCCCCTCTCGCTCAAACTTACATCAATATTACTGCGCCCAAGGTCGAAGTGCTGCAAACTAAGTGCTCTCCCGCCATACATTATAGTCCTCATGTTTTTATCTGCTGAAAAAAATCACCACGTTTTGTTTTGTGTCAACAGTCTTTAAATAGGGTAAACATGGAAGTGTTTGATGGCTTCTAAATTCATCCCTGTTTGGATCCTAAAAATTAATGGGGCTAGGCTAAGTTCTATCACATTCACGACGCGCTTTACAAAGATTAAGTGCACTTTTCTAAATAATATGCATCTGATTTCTGATTCTTTTAATAATTTTTTCAAAGAAAGCTGTAAAAAACTATAGAGGTGGACGAAGAGTGAGCATGCATGAGCAGAATTTTTTAATCGCACAAACCAGTTCGAAAACCCGCACCTATTTCTAATATTTCAATATTTTAAAAACCAGCACAAACGAAGCATAAAAAAGCAAAACTACTTTGGGTGAATTTGGATCCTGTTGAATGACCAACAAATATTTTTTATATCTAAAAAAACGAAGTGCACAAACTAAATTTTTACAGCACAAACCAAGTACAATCAAACAAGAATAGTTTGGGTGAACTTGAAGCATGGGGGGTGACATCATCAACCTAATTCAATGTCAAATTCATTGTCAATGTCAATTTCAAACACCAAAGCAGTACAAACAAATTTTTTACCGGCACAAACCAGCACAAACGTTTAAGACTATTTTGGGTGAATTTGGAGCATGTGGGGGGATAAGTGACCTCAGTATGACCTATAAATGTTCTTTTAATATTTAAAAAACCAAAGCAGCACAAACAAAAGTTTTACAGCACAAAGCACAAACAAGTAAGACTATTTGGGGTAAATTTGGGGCATGTGGGGGAGCTAAGCGACCTCAGAATGACCAACAAATATTATTAAAAATATCTTAAAAACAAAAGCTGCACAAATGAAATTTTTAACAGCACAAACAAAGCACAATCAAACAAAAATACTTTGGGTGTCAAATATTATAAAAACCGAGGCAGCACAAAAAATTATTTACCGGCACAAACGTTTAAGACTATTCTGGGTGAATTTGGAGCATGTGGGGGTCGTCTAAGTGACCTCAGTATGACCTATAAATGTTCTTTTAATATCTAAAAATCAAAGCAGCACAAATGAAAATATTTTTGGCACAAACGATTGAGCATATTTTGCCGATATTTTGCGTTGGGTAGGGGGCCAACTTCACGCTGGTGGTCATGCAGGTCAAAGTATATGTTTATGTTGATCCAAGCATAGATGTGGTTGTGGTATGATATGATTGTCCTTAAATGAACCACACACAGTGTGAACGTGTTCTGTGGCAGCCACAAACGTGCAAAGGACTTCCTATTTTACCAGTACTAAAGAAGGAACTAGAGGTACATAAACACAGTGAATGAGAAAACAAACAAAAGGGGCATTAAGGGGACAAAAAGAGAAAGATAACCACTCCAAATCTGTGTGTAAATAACTGTGAGTGTAACCAACATCTAAGTAAAAAAAATCAATAAATCAATAGGAATTTATTAAAAAAAGTGATTTACAGTGCATTGGTGTACATTTGGTGTACATTACAGTGCAAAAAAGGTGTATATTTAAACTGTATAATAAACATAGTAATGTCATAGTTAAACTATGGTTAGTACTGTAGTAACACCATGGTTTAAATTTGCAGGGATGGGAGTCATCACAGGAGTGATGAAGCTTAGGTTTGTTCTTTATTACATCTTCACTAGTGAGAATCACAATTCGCATCAGCTATCTAAAAGTTAGTATTTAGTTTAAAGTGAGTCTCATTGTGTAAGCAACTAAATATGTCATGTGAGTCACACTTTATTTACCACGGTAGTATAAATAAAGTGGCGAGGCAATACGGTGCGATGCTAAATGATCTTGTTGAGGTTATTAACGCGATGCTGCAGCCATTAGGTTGACTTCATGAGGCTCTGCGCAGAACGGTCAAAGTATCGCATCAAAATATCGCGAGAGATGTTTGAAAGCTGTGATTTCGAAAGGCTATCGCAGCATTTTGATGTCACTAGCCGACAGCTCTGCGCAGCCCATCACAAAGACGAAAACACTCCTTGTGTTGATGCGATCAGCTGTGTCTGCGTAGCTGAGTTTTAAAAACGTTCAAGCTGAAGTTCAGGACTTGCCAATTTTGTCCAAACATGTACCGTCTAGGTAGCTCACAAGGTTTGAGACACAGTGTATATGCATGCATGTCTGCAACGTATAGAGCTGCTGTCTGTCACTCTTACCTGACACATTGCTCTTTCTTTCTTTACTCTTCGCATTTCTCTCGTAAAATCCCAGCGTTTCCGTAACGTCTGAAGCGCCGATGTGTTTCTTCGTCTTGTTGACGCCGCCGATGAGATGTTTCTCTCTCTCCTTATCCTCGTTTTCTGTATCGTTTTCGTCTCCAAGCCCAGCCGCTACTGAGTCCGCCATCTTCCCCTCAGACACAACATTCACGCGTCACGTCATACGTCGCTACACACGCCCAAAGACTACAACTCCTATAATGCATTTAAAAACTAAAACTTAATAGAAACCAATTAAAAATTTTAAACGTTAAATGTAACAAATATATAGATATAAATGTAATATAATTGGTTATACACGTACTTTTTAATAAACATAAACTTTATACAGATCACAATAGACTTATGGGGCTGTTTCTCCTATCTAAAAATCATACACATGTATTTGCACAAAAAAAAATCGACTTTCTTTTTAACATAATATGGAAATATAAACAGGCCTAGAGAAATCATGTTTGGTGCAGGTGTAGTACACATCTTTGAACACTAGAGGGGAAAATTGTTTCACAAATGACACCATTAGAAAAATTACATTTTACATTCAAGATTCATCTACTGCCTCCTCAAATTGTTTTGCATAACATCAATGAAATTCACTCTATCCTTTATTTGTAGTGATATCCATTAGGCCATTGCATTGATTGAAAGACATTAGTCTGATATCATAACCAAACACATTTTATTAATGCAAATGATTGAAAACCATACATAAAATACACAATTAACAGCACAAACCTGCATGTGTTTTACAATATGCATTAAACTTTAGGGCAATAAAGATATTTGAGTTAATGATTAAAACGCTATAGCATTCCCTAAGGGAATTTTTTTCATTTACTTGTTGCAGATAAACCAAACAATGCAGTACAGAATGAAGCTGAGACATCAAAATTCTGAAATGAACTGATAGATCTGTATATTTACAAGGCTTTCACCGGGCCTTTACCCAACTGATCACCAAAACAATTAGCTGTCCTTTTTGGGAGAATACTCAAACAAACGATTAAAGCTGTACGTTTGAAGTATGAAATACCATGTGACACGCCAACATAAATGCAAGCATGCACACAATCGTGCACACACACACGCACGCACGCGCGCACACACACACACACACACACACACACACACACACACACACACACACACACACACGCACACACAAACTCATACACACACCTTATCTCCTGCAATTTCTCCTCAACAGTTCAAAATACCCCTATCCCTTGACAGCACTGTTGCCATAGCTACCCACTGTCAGATCACATTACTCCAACTGCTGCGTTGCCATGGTATCAGGCTTACTGTCCTGGTTGCCAGGGTGCTGGCCATTCTAGGAGCTCCCATTTCCAAGTGTCGGTGAGTTGGTGTAGTCATGGAGACCGTCATCATGGAGACCGTTGACAGGGTCATATTGTTCATTCTCTAGGCGTGTAATCAAACGCTCATCCACGTCACCCAACTCCCCTCCCATTAGAGAGGGCTCCCCTACCATCATCACATCCTACAGCGAGAGAGAGAGAGAGAGAGAGAGAGAGAGAGAGAGAGAGAGAGAGAGAGAGAGAGAGAGAGAGAGAGAGAGAGAGAGAGAGAGAGAGAGAGAGAGAGAGAGAGAGAGAGAGATAGAGAGAGAGTTGACATAAACAGAGACACAGGGGGTCGAGCGAGAAAGGGAGAGAATGAGAATGGCGGGGGTGTAGAAAGAGAAGAACAACAGAAACAGAAACATTTATTGCAGTTTTTTGGCAAAAGTAAACTTATAATAGGGCTTAAGCAAGCACACAGTACAATGTGCAAAACTACAAGAAATATAAAGGACTAAATTATAAGGATTCATGTTTTTGCATGTAATAAAGTGTGCTGTATAAGGTTTGTTCAATACTCACTCATACACATACACATGCACACAACCTTGTCTGCAACCTTATCTTTTTTAATTGGATTGTTTCAGATAGAGAACACCTAAATAACAACATATGTGCTAATTTACCAAATTTGCATTGCTAAGCAGTTCGTTAAGACAGCACATGCTGCGTGATAACTGTCTGCATGTGTCACTCACCTACCTAAGCTCCGCCTCCAGCCACCCGCCACCCCTCGTTTCCCCGGCGACACGTTTAGGCTGGGGACCAGAGACGGACAATACTAATTATCATCAAATCAATTACGGCTAATTAGTCTTAATTACAAACAATTAATCAGACTGCACAAATGACTATATATTAAAAATTCCTCTACAAATTATAATCACACTGTAAACTGAGTTTGACTAATCATAAACAATAAAGCATATATAATTCATGTATTTTACTGTACATAAATATACAATGCATACAAATATTACAATCTGGAAAAAACATTAATTAAGATGGGTTAGCTATCTGTCTTTCCCTCTCTATATTGCTTATTCCTTGTCGTTTTATTCACACAGACATACACACATATACGCAAATACACACATATTTAAAGACATCTAGATGTTTCCTATTTATATATACGATATATAGTTACTATAGCTCTCAGTATACTGTAGGTCTATAGGTCTAATGTAGGTCCAGTCATTTCAACCACTGTTTTTCTGCATGTGTGTCTTTGTGTGAATTGTGTGTGTGTAGACATACCTGTGAGGGCAGGCTGAAGTTATTGGCTGGGCTGCGCTTTTTGCTGTTTCCTGTGCTGCTATTAGATGCGCTGCCAGCTGAGTTCCTCCTTCTCCGTCTCTTTGCTGCTGGTTTGGCTGGTTCTGCTGTCAATCAAACATCCAACAGAAAACGAATCAACACTGATTTTGATTAATGTTGTGAACATCAAACAAAAAGATGGGTAGATGAATGCATCACTGTATTGACCAGAGATGTGCAGAAGGGTATGAATACACTGTATATTGCTGCTTTAAAACACCCATAATTTCTGCAAATTAAATTAATATCAATAATTTTTCTGTCAATATTTATTGCCATATAATAATGGAGAAGAACTAAAGGAAATATCAGTGTTGCAAGCCACCAAAACAATAGTGTTAGTTTTAGGTAAGCCTAGATTTTAGGCTTTAGATATGTGTGAATACATTTGATGCATGTGTAATGAAAAATAAACAATATCTCTCTCTCTCTCTCTCTCTCTCTCTCTCTCTCTCTCTCTCTCTCTCTCTCTCTCTCTCTCAACAGGTATTATTTCTGAATTATGAAAACTAGTAACCTGGTATAAGTACTTGTATAATTGCTTCCATATGACAAATCGCACTTTAATGTTTTCTAATCTTTGTAAGTCGCTTTGGATGAATTGTCTGCTAAATGCCTGAATGTAATGTAAATGCTGCATGTACCAATTATGCAATGAATATTACACTTTGAATTCTGAAAACTCTTGTCAGTTTATGTAAATCAATTACCTTTCAAATATAAGTAAATTATAAAACAAAACAATATTACATTACATACATACAGCTGAAATTTTCTACAAAATAGAGTTTGCGAGTCCATGCAGGAGGTTCAGGATGAATTAAAGGAATAGTTTCCCCAAAAATGAAAATCCTGTCATAATTTACTCATGTTGTTTCAAACATGCATCATTTTTCTGTTAAACACAAAAGAGTAAAATTTAATAAATGATGGAAAGCACACTTGACTTGACTTCCATAGTATTTGTTTTTTTTTACTATGGAAGTCGATGGATATGTCAACTGTGTTTTCCATTATTTTTCAAATTATCTTCTTTTGTGTTCATTAGAATAAAGAAACTCATACCGGCTTAAAACAACATGAGGGTGAGTAAATGATGACAGAATTTCCTTTTTTTGGGTGAACTATCCTCACTCCCCGGCCTCAAGTGGTGCTTTAGCGACAAACACTAGTGGTCATGGCCTTTAGCCTATTTGTTAGAGTACCCAACTCCCATTCCGGACCAATCTGCAGTTTAAGTCCCACTTGGGGCGGGTGCGAGAAGGACCGGTAACACAGACGTTCAATACAGGCTTTTAACAGACTTTGGTCTGAAGGGACTTGCGAAACAATTTTTAATACTTAAGATATTAAATGTTTGAGTAATATCTATACAGTAAACCCTTGCAAACACTGTAACTTACATAAATGAGCATACATACCTTTTTTTGGATTAGAGGGAAATATTTCTGTCTTGAAGTTGGGCGAGGGTCCGACTGAAACTGAAGAATTGGCAACAGTCAAAAGGCATTACTTACCATGACACAAATGTACACAAACTGAGAACTAAGTATACATTTACTCCTTCATTTAGTAATGAGGTTGCAAAATAGTATATAGGAAAAGAATGAAGAGAGAAAAACAGCGCTGTCTGATAAAACAATAAGCACATTGTTCAGCAGAGAAAATGAATTACTGTCACAGAACAGCAGGAGGTAGTTATTTTTTAAAAAAGTGCTGTAAAACAACATAAATAACAATGCAAGGTCAAAGCCTTCAGTAATTAATGTAGATCACAAAACCCTTAACAGCTTGTGCTCAGCACTTTGAAATGTTAATAAGGAATATAAAATATGTTTACAATGTATGAAGCAAACTACTGTAAATTTAATGACTTTGTGTAGCTCTTAAAAACACAACAGAATGAAATTAAAGGCTGGGGGCGAGCACACAAACAATGCTGTTTTTGTCGTATTAATCCTTTCAAACAGACTGTTTTTTTTTAAAGAGAAAGAAAGCTAAGTGAGGCCATGAAACAAGAGATGTACTGAAGAATGTAGGAGAGTGAGACTTGAACTGGGCAGTGTGTATGTGTGTGTTTTTGTGTGAGTGAGAGAGAGAGAGAGAGAGAGAGAGAGAGACCTGGTGGTGTTGTCATTCTCTGCCACTGATTAAAAAGGCAGGTCTTCAGGCAGTCTCTGGGACTCAGTCCGTATGTCTTATGCCTAGACATCAACTCCTGCATTGGCTCCAAGATCACACACAACTACACACATACGACAATGTATACAAAATTATATATTTATAAATTAATTTAATGGAAATCTGCATGAGAGTGAGCATTTGTGTGATTGTACAGTAACATACTCTGAGGTAGTTCAGTGTGAGGTTGGTAAGTCCCACTCGACTGACGTTTTTGGACAGTTGTTCCAGAGCTCCAGGGTCTTGTGCCTAACAAAGACATACACGCACACACGCACAAGTCCATTTATTTTCTCACTTATTTTGTGCTTCATCCAGATAGAACTCTAATTCATTACAGGATATGTTTCCATAGCAACATCCTGACAGCTTAGTTAAAAGGTTTGGATGCTTTTACCTTGATTGATAAAAGGGCTGAAATACATTTTGTTCGACTACAACCTGTTACCTGTGAATCCATTTCAAGATGCCTTGTGTGCTAACATACAAATAACCTGCATAACTTAAAATCTAATAATATTCAAACATAGAAAAGATTTTTTTAATTATTCTTGAATGAAAGTTTATATTGTAGGCTATTATGAGCAATTTCAGCTTTATGGACAGTTTTTGTCAAACATTAAAATATAAATTCGAACAGAATGTCTTTATTACCAGTATATTAAACCATCTGTTTATATTTTCCTAAACCGAACATCAGAAAAATATCTATACTAGTGTTTTCTGTTTTAGATAAGATAAATTAACAAGTGTTATGGATGTGACAAAAAAGGACACATGTTTTTGGGAGACATCCAACATTCTTTGTAGGAATACTGTGAATTAAAATGCCCAAACCAGAAGTGATAATGCCTAACAAATGGAGGGACGGTTCTTCAAAAAAAAAAAAAAAAAATTATTTTACTTAAAAAAAAAACTAATGTGTGCATTTATGAGGAATAAACAACGTTATGGATCTGAAATTTCTGAAAGCTACACTTATCTATGGAAAATCATTAAAAAAAAAGTTTAACATCACATTGGTATTTAGGGCACTAAATATTGACATCTCAGCTATCAGTACAGTTTTTTATGGTAAGCTTGACATTTGCATAAAATTGCTCAGAGTCTTGTACACATTTAATGTGAAAAAAAATTAATAGACAACATACATTAAATAGCAAAAATGTGCATGACTCATGTGAGAGCCACTGACTATATAATAATAACTTTTAATAATAATATGATAATAACTTGCATACTAATTTGAATAATATATGCTTTCAAACGTTGTATACTATGCAGCATGTACAAATTTTGCTACATTCTACATTGTTCCATATGACCTCACAAGTGTTCAGAATGAAAAAAAATCATTACATTTTGTATAAAAATGTCCTAACTAATCAGTCTATGTATCTGTATAGTTGTCCCAAAAACATTCAAATTGAAATCCATTTATGCCAGAACAAAAAAAAATTGGTTATTTTACATTTTTCTTCCAATTTGATGTAAAAGCATCTTATTCTTGTCGGTCTGATCAAATATTGAGTCTGCAGGATATATTACTTTTGGTTCATTTGGCACACAGTATATGGAAAGTCAATTCGAGCGCATTGCAGATTACAGTATTGTGGGATACAGTATCCGGCCAATATTGGAATATGTTCTGTAAAAGATCATCCAGGTTATCTTGTACAGGGAATATTTAGAACTATAAAATATACTTGATATGAAAAGCAACTCACGTTAACAGCCAAAACACTGCGAGGAATGAGCTCACTGTAGTGTGTGATGGTAAAGTGCCATGTTTTGATTCTCATGAGGTCATCAAAGGTGAACACAAGAATTAGACGACCTTCAGTACACACCTGTGAAGAAACAAGAACAGAATCAAGTATGTGTGTGTGTTTTTTTAATTAATGCCCCTTCAATTATACTTGGCTTGATTAAAAATGATTTGCTATGTCAATTTCCACACTGTAAGGAAAAAAGAGAGATAATCTTCCATATTCACTTTATTATCTTTTAAATGACACAATCAAACAGTGACCTGAGCAGTGAAAAACATTACTTTTAATTACTTTTGGTTTTTCATTAATTGAAATCAAATCAAATTACACAGTTCTCTCATTAAAGCAGTATTTTCAGCTCAAGCTGGATTCTTTGTGTGGAACTCTGAACCCCAACATTCTGTTGCCGGGGGAACGGAGGGTAGCTGCAAGGTTGGCATAGCAACGGGAGGGATGTAATCCCAGCAGACATGCTCTGATCAATGCCTTTGGTATACACACACACACACACATTTGGGAACAGTATCTGTATAACTACACCATACAGATCAATATTTAATTCACAAATGTTCATATACAAAGAGCAAAGTTGGACAAAACTCACTCCCGTTAAGTGACAGGTGGAAGATTTTGCATCCTATAATGGTGTATCATATGAATATTGCATAGGACACTCAGTCCAATTGCTAGAAATTATGCATTCCAGCTGTCTTACAAACTTGTATATATTTAATACTAATTCAACAGAAGCAATACCATTTTATAACAATTAACTGTAATGCACTTAATGAGATCATATTAGAGATGTCACAACAGTGTAACTAGCAGATCATCCTAGTATTCTGGAGCATAAATCCACAGGACTGAGAAAA
Organism: Paramisgurnus dabryanus; assembly: GCF_030506205.2. NCBI lineage: Eukaryota > Metazoa > Chordata > Actinopteri > Cypriniformes > Cobitidae > Paramisgurnus > Paramisgurnus dabryanus. The sequence goes on along the minus strand of NC_133340.1, from coordinate 44,351,582 downwards.
AAAGTGGTTTGTGTGAAAAAGAGAGAGAGGAGAAAGCAGAGAGAGAGAGAGAGAGAGAGAGAGAGAGAGAGAGAGAGAGAGGGAGCGGGGGTTATATTTTCCTTTTTTGTTTTGTGCAGTTTCAGCCCAGAATTCACAATGAGGAATACATTAGTGCTCAAAATGAGAAGGTAGAGGCACATTTCTGTGAGTGTGCGCTTGCATGTGTGTGCACCGTACCTTCGTGAATGTCGGTTTTCCGTGTTGTGTGGTCATAGTACAGTGATGGGAATCGACAGTAATAGTTGAGTTGTTGAACGACTCCTTTGTTTGTTTCAGCTCGAAAAACAACTCATAGACTCCTCCTTCAAACAGAGAACTAAAGTATCGAGGGATGAGGGTGCGGCCGATGGCTGGAAAAGAAGGAATGGATGAAATAAATATGTGAGGAGAGGGCAATCGAATTCTGAAGATATCAGTGTGTTTGTTTATTACCAAGCGGGAGGGAAGGAAGTGGTATGAAGTCCTTTTGCAAGTGTTTGGTTTTTACGCCCATATGATGAAAAGACTCAGAAAGTTAAGTGGCATAGTGGCCAAACACCCCAACTGGCAACTATAAATGCACGTGTATGTGTGTGTGTGTCTCTGTGTGTGGTCCCCTAAGAGTTAGAAACAAACAGGCTACTGAATAGAGCCGCAGGCATTAAGTCCAGCAGGCTGAGCGTGTGCACAGAACAGTTAGTGCTCTGGAGCTGTCAATCACTGCAGTGGAGGTGTGTGAAGTCTGCAGGCCTATATTTATTTGAACACCCCAGACCTGTCAATCAAATCTCACCACAGTGAATAAAGAATGAATGAGAATGTGAAATCCACCACAACTGTCTGCCTGTCGAACTCCAAACAAGCTTAAATTAATCCAAATTCACAGTCTCTCTCTTAGAAAGAGAACGAGATAAAATGATAGAGGCGCCTTCGCAGTGTATGGATTTTCATACGTAAATAGTTTATGGGAATCTTGCATGGAATGCTCATACACACATCCTAAATTACATATTTTCTCTCAGGTGCAAATCTTATCCTGCTTAATTCGATTGTTAATAATTAATCAGTGCAAGGATCAGGTAGACACCATCTCAACTTAGGTTGAATGTTCCATGTGTAAAGGTTTAATAATCTGCTATTTAAATACTTATGTGACATGTATTGACGTGTTCTTCTCAAGTCTATGGTGGACACAACCCTTTACATACTTACTGTACGTTTTGGGTCCCTCCTCCAGGCAAAACGAGAGCGTTAATGTGGCATCCTCTTCAAAGAACTCAGTACAGAATGCATCCCACCAGAGAATATCACAGTCCTGCAGGATTACACATTAATGCACAGACACAGAATGTGACCCAAAAATGACCATGATTAGGCTTGGTGCAGTGGTTATTATTTCAAAGCACTCTGTTTATCATAAACACACACCCAAGGTCAACTCGCCCCCCATTAAATGCAACCATTTTCACCTAGGTCCAGCCAACAACTGCTGCTCCACTATTGAGATTCGCTTGATCATATCGGACACGATAATCCGCAATAAACTGTATTTTGAAAGCTCTTAAACCTGTGCAATTCGTTACAGTGTTAAGGGATATTTCTATTGGTCATCATTCCAGTAGTTCAGTCTCTCTTAGCGCTATCCATCAAATTGCAATACCTCTGCTGATACGTTTTTCTTGCTTTCTGTTATTCGCATTGCTCTCTCTCCGAGCGGAGGCAATTTTCCATGTGTTCAGTTTATTGCAGATTATTTTTGCATGTGCATCAATGGCATCGAGAAAAGCAAATATTAGCTTGCACTGCAATTTAAATTTTGACCTAGTGGGGAAGAAGATCTATGCTCTTTTGAAAAGTCGTTTACAAATGATATTGGTTACAGTGCACTTTTGTTCCCTCTTTTTATTATGGAGATTATACAAGAGCCAAACTAAACCACAGTTACACTTTATTTAATTGTGTGCTTTGTTAAATGTAATAGTAACACCTTACAATAAGGTGGTATTTGTTAACAATTAGTTAATGCATTAGCTAACATGAAATATTCGTGATTCTACAGCATTTTTTTTATGGTAGTTCATTTTAATTTTAGCATTCACTAATACATTTTTACAATTAAATGTTGTAGCTGTTAACATTAGTTGATGCACCATGAACTAACATGAACAACTGTATTAACATAACCAACATTAACAAAAATTAATAAATGCTAAAAACTATATTGTTCATTCTTTGTTCGTGTTAGTTAATGCACTTATTAATGTTTACTAATACAACCTTATTGTTAAGTGTTACCCATGAGACATGTAATTACTAGGGTTACATAAAGCACATTACATACCATTACAAGCAACCATCCCTAACTTTATACAAAGTAAATGTTAATTAATATTACTTAGTAATAATTACACTGTAATGAGGGCACATTACTATAAAGGATTATCTTTATTTTAAGGTGTTCTTGTTACAGTTTAATTATACAGTGTATTGCACTAAGTAATAATGATTAACAACACTTCCTGACTGTAGAGCTAGGGTTAGGATTAAAGTTTGGTTTGGGGTTAGTTGCATTTAATTATGTACATGTAACGTGTAACAAAGCCACTGTAAAATTAAGTTACAGTTTAAACCCAATAAAGTGTAACCTAATCACACTAGAACATAAACACTACACCACATTATATTGCTGTTTTTGTTTTAAAGAACCACTAGTTATTTAATGATAATAACTTTATAGTAACTTTTAATTAATAGCACAATTGGTATCATACCACTGCAAAAAGAAGAAGAACAAAAATCCAGTGCTGTGCACTCAGCCATAATCTAATGTAAGTCATATCTAATCTAATGTAAGTCTTTGAATAAATATAGTTTATGATTAAATAGTTAGAGCTTTCTTTGATGAAGGAAAGAAAAAGGAATCTATTAATATGTACTGTAAATAAACAAATCGTTGGATACACTATGGTTAAAATGAATACAGTAAGTAACACTAAGGATGTGATTCATAAAATAACAACCAAGCAATATTAAATTGTGAACATACACTTGTTCACTTGTTTTTCCATAAATGTTAATGTCCCATTAATGTTGAAGGTTATGCTATCACACTAATGATCACTATTAGTTCATGTTAACCGATTAACTGATGTTAATGTATATCTAAAACATTATTTTAAAGTGTTCTTAATTGATCTGTTGTGTGTTAAATTTGGCTATACTAAGATTTAGCCTGCTGTCTTTTACAAATTGCTTTATTATAAATGTATATCTGATCACATAGTTAAAATAAATCTTATCATCTTTTGCCGGCTATTGTTTAATTCTTAGTGATCACTTACCTCGGGCCGGGACTGGAGCCGTTTGTTGAGCTCATGCATCCGGTACTCTGGCTGCACCGGGTAGGGCGCGTGTCTTCGGTAAAATGGACCGAACGGAGAAGAGTAGAAAGGGTCGCGCGGCGCGCCGGTCATGGTTTCTGTTACCGACAGCGCGCGAGGAGCGCATCAACACGCCGCACGTGGAGCACGACGATCGTAAACATACACGCGCACGCTCGCGGACACGGAGAGATGCGACTGTCAAATCACGCGCGGGCTTTGCTGTGAGGGGAGAGATGAGCGGAGTGCAGAGGGGGAGGGAGGGAGGACTTTAGGAGGGGAAGGGGGAAAGAGGAGGGAGGGAGGTGGAGAAGAGAGGGGCTTATGTAAATTGGAGGGTCTTTACTTACAGTAGAGTCTGACAAGTTGGTCAATTACAGATACATTTAATGGAATGCAATTACTGTTATCTGTCACATTGCTTGTATGCAGATAACCTGTACATACATGTCACCAGTGACACACAACTGTAAGTTACTGTAGCTCAGTGTGTGAACGGCATTGCGTTAGCAAAACACGTGGCATGAGTTCGATCACACACATACATAGCAACGGATTAAAGAGATGCACTGTTAATCGCTTTGGATAAAATTGCGTCTGTAAAAATGCATAATCAATGTAAATGTAACTATAGCATAAAATACAGCATTGCACAATCCCAATGCAGAGTTGCGACTAGAGGCTGCTGTGTGTTTAGTGTCAGTGTTTCTCTACTTGTATTTTTCCATCTTTCTTTATGACTCACACAAGAGACTTGCTCTCCCACATACATACAAGCTCTATCTCTCTTCTCTCTCTACTTCTCTCTCTCTCTACCAATGTTTAGATGCATACACATTTTCCGATCTTTACATTTTATTAAATTTTTCAGACTTTACAGTAACATTTCTACTATAAAACTATTTCTCGCAGGCAATCTTATGGAAAGAGAATAATAAAAATAAAATATGATAAACATGGAGAGAGAGAGAGAGAGAGAGAGAGAGAGAGAGAGAGAGAGAGAGAGAGAGAGAGAGAGAGAGAGAGAGTACATCTGGATTGTATTACTCTCTTGTTTTAGAGGGGAACCAGGGCCCCAAGAGTTCACCTCCTTCTTCACTTTCTTTTTCTCTTAGTTTCTTTTTCCCATGGCTAAAACCAAGACACTCCTTCTTTTTTTACAAAACACTGTAGAGTAACACAGACACACACACACATACTGTACTGATTGGTATTTCAGTATTTACATATTTTCTGTCTAAGGACACAATGCAAGCCATAGGTATACTTTGAGGTGAATAAGAGTAGATATGCACACACACACACACACACACACACACACACACACACACACACACACACACACACACACACACACACACACACACACACACACACACACACACACATCCCCCTCCCCCTACAGGTCAGTTAATGAGAGTGGTTGCTGGGCTCTTTGTGTGCGTTGTGTCTCATGGGGAAGGAAGAGGGGGAGAGGGGGTCTAAAGGAATGGAATTTACCCACTCCACCGCTGTATAAATGAAGAGAGAGAGCGAGAGATCAGGATAATGAGAGGGCTCTATATACATGTCTTTGTATTTATCAATTTTCCTCCTGTCTCTATAGTGACTTGACTTCATCAAAGATGACCACAAGATGTCACTCTCTGATTTCCCTTTGGTTAATAGCAAATGCCAGGGCCTTCCAGGACTGAGAGGAGTGTGTTGATAAGACTGTCTTAAACATGAGAGGGTATTATTGTTCTATATGTAAACCTGAACAGGCTGTACCAAAATATACATTTTCTTGCTTTGACTGAAGCACACAATACAGTCTATGAAACTTTCTTAAATCATGCTGGGATAACATGGATCGTTTGGTTTTATACTATCTTGTAAAGTCATGTAATAAAATGAGAAAAGGAGAACATGGCAAATGTAAAGATGCACTGAAATTAACATCACCTTTTTAAAAATTAAATATACAATATACACAAGACTTTTAAAACAGTTCACTGCTTGCACATGAGAAAAGCCCAAAAATAAAGCACACATTTTATTTATTTGATTAGTTATAAAAATTAAAAGAAATTAAAACCTTTATATTCATTATCTGGACAATGTTTTATGAAGGCTATGTTGCAATAATTTAATTTAATTTGCATTAGAAGTAAACATCAAAACATGCAATACTAGGTCATTTTGGAGTCATCATGTGGCGTTTTGGTTGTTTCCAGGTAGCCTTTTTTAAATCATAATATTTTATGCAAAAAATTACATTATGTGCATAAACGTTTATCACTTTTCAAACTATTTTAGCCTCTTTAACACATTGCCTGTAGCATATGCAGTACTCATTTTAACTTGAAAGAAAGCATTTCAACATGTAGGCAAAACACAGGTATTTCGTTGTCACGCTTTTGTTTGTCGATGGGCTGGGATTGTCAATGACAGACACATTTAAAACTTCAATTAATTTCCATATCATAAGCTGATCTTCCACAAAGGACATGTTCTTTAACTGTTGCTTCATGTTAACCAAAATTATTTATATTTATTTTGCGTATTTTTAAATGCCTCCAAACGACTAACGAAATGAAAGACCACAAAGATAAATAATTAAATGGAGTATAAACTTGATTCAGCTAATATCAGCCAAGATAAGTACAGTGAGATCATAATGAATGTCAAAGGATGTTGCTCATCATTTAGAGTAGACATTGCTCACCCTGACCCTGCACAAGCAATTACTTTGAGTACCATGTTTGAGTGTATGTACACACACACACACACACACACACACACACACACACACACACACACACACACACACACACACACACACACACACGCGCGCGCGCACATACGCACACACACACACACACACACACACACACACACACACATACATATGTGTACATTCAAAGATGAAGAGAAAATACAGGACAGACAGATAGACAGCAAGAGAGAAGGAGGGAGAGGGGAGGAGATCCACATGGGTTTCATTGTTGAATCTTTTGATTAAATATTAATGCAACTTCAGATTCCCTAAAAATAATTCCCAGACACTGCACAATATATAGGAGAAACTACACACACACACACACAAAATGCAAGAAAACTCATACTCATCATCGCTCCTGCTGTCTTACTGTAAACACCTGTGATGAAATGCACACAAATATTGAACCATTTATTACAATACAATCACATATCACATGCAACAGTCCTATTCTTAATGAATGTGTCACTTGCCTCTCCAGTAACACTTGTTTTAAAGCACTTTAAAACCACATACTTTACCAGAGAAATAAAATTGTGTAAGATATAAAATACTAAGGTGTCTTGTTCCTTAAGCAGAATTTCATGCTGAAAACAACCCCCACACTATGCTTCAATAGCAGATGCATCTCTCTCTCTCGCTCACTCTACCTCTCGCTCACTCTACCTCTCTGCCTATCTATCTATCTATCTATCTATCTATCTATCTATCTATCTATCTATCTATCTATCTATCTATCTATCTATCTATCTATCTATCTATCTATCTATCTATCTATCTATCTATCTATCTATCTATCTATTTATCTCTCTACCTACCTACCTACCTACACACAAATAAACATGCATACATACATACACAAATATACATAAATACAAAAATGTGTTACAATGACAGACATTCACACAAAAAAACTCATTAAGGGTTTTAATGACAAATTACCAGAAAAAAGAGAGCAGAAATGAGAGGTCTTAATTAGGAATTAGATTCTAATCTGTTTTTGAACATTATAGAAATGAGGAGTAAAGTGGAAAAAAGAAGAATGACAGCACACACTCATCTACTCAGGAGTAATACAAACACAACTTCAGTTCAGTTTGCTGGATGCTCTTACCATTCACTATTCTTTAGATGTGATGTTGCTGTAGCAACAGCAACTCAATGACCTCGTTCTTTCAGCTCTGAAATTATGGGCTGGCCTGCCTGATATCAGGCAGAGAGAGAGAGAGAGAGAGAGAGAGAGAGAGAGAGAGAGAGAGAGAAATATTTTTTTCAGTTTTCTTGCTGTTGCTGCAATACATCACCATTTCAAAAATTTGAAATTATTAAACAATTCTCCAAATATAATCCAACCACAGAATTGATAAATATGTTGGTTGATAAAGTTTTTTGTAAAGTGTATTATAAAACTATATAAAAACGTGCGCTTTTGAATTTTTCTAATGTCTAATGTAAAAAAAACACCCAGTAGAAGAAATATTACGAATAAATAAATGAATAATTGATTACACTCAGAAATGAAGAGTAGTTCATGTTAAAAAGTAGTTTGAGTGGCAGCATAGCAATGTTCGAACTTTACAGTGTTTCTAAGTCGCTTTAGAGCCTTTCAAATCATTTTTACAAATTTCAATTCACAAATCTTACAAACTGCAAAACATCATGGATGTCCTGCAAAAGATTCACCTAAATTCATCTCAGCAGTTAGTCTGTTATCAAAATGACCTTGTGTCATTTTTCATGAACAAGAAATGTTTAGCCATGTTGTCAACATACCAAGTGTACACAATTATAAGTTTCAGTATTTTGTTCTGATATAAACATTTTCACCTTTTTTTCAGTAAAAAAATTACATTTTGAATCTTATTTTACAGTACAAATAAAAAATTACAAAATTAGAAAGGTTCACTGTACACTGTAAGAAATATAAAATTTTGTGTTCAAGATTCACTTGACAGCAATTTAGTTCACATTTACAAAAGACTAAAAAAACTATGGAAACATGCTTACAGTAACAGATTATGATACAAAGGTCAATCATTTTGCATGACATGCCTTGTATAGTGAACAGAAAATTGTACATAATCATCTGTATGATTGTACCAAAGGATTTGCAGTTCGTCTAAAAAAATGACATGCTTTTATGTTGTGCACAAGTGACTTGATGTGGAGGTTGAAAATTATTTCTGATCTAAGAAATGCTTTAAAACGACTGAGAAAAATCAGGTGAGGTTTTAGTTTATTTGTGAGTTTTCAAACATTATGATATGATGAAGTTGATGATGAATTTGTGTCTCAAAATCTCATTATTAATTGTAACATTTATGTTATGCTTAAAAATATGCCTAATAAAAATACAACCCTAAAAGCATAAAAAAACACAATTTGGGAAATATTTTGCAACATTAAATGAGACAGATTAATGTTTGATAAACCAAAAATATTCAACAAATCTGAAAATCACAAAAATATGTCCACTTCTGATTTTAAGTGTCTGTTGACTTAACAACTAACTTCATGGATCATTCATCAGGTCCTGTAAAGTAAGTTGCATTTTCATAAAAAAAAAAAACAATTGTCCATACTCATCATACCCATGTTGCATAAATCAAAATAAGCTTAAAACCATAAAAATCCTAAATACAAAACTCTAAACTTATGTAAACATGACGATGCAGCTGAGTAATACAAAGCATCTGGTGTTTTGCACCCTCTCAGGAAGCTCAATTATATAACCGCAATTGAGATGGTTTTATGCAAAGTGCAATTAAAATATACATTTGTTGAGTCTTGCATTCCCTTGGTGTGGCTAGAACATACGTTACCAATCTAAGTTAGAGGAACACAGAGAAAAAACAAAAAAATCCAGTATTTGGTGTAAAGGGACCGATCAATGATCTGTCAACAGCTCAGGTCTGTAATAGTGTACTGGTGAGAAATGTTTTATTGACAGCTGAGCATCAATTGAATACCACTGCAGTGTTACTGATGAAGTACAGCCATATTCCATTTGCTTCTAGGTACACACTTTCTGCAGATCCAAAAGCAAACATCACTGTGGTTTCACATTATAAGACAGCCACTTCATATAAGTTAGATGCTAATCTAGGAGGACTGAATGAGGTAGAACAGGAGAGAAGATACACAGAGGCAAAAAAAAAAAAAAACAACGAAACCAAGATTTAGTTATGCATAAGGGTGATTAAATTTATTTTGGCAGGAACTCTTTCTTTAAAACGCTTCAAAGCTGCAGATACAGTATCATCTAAATCAAGAGTTCAAGCCAGTACCATAAATCAGCAGCATATACTCCAGCACTTCAGTATTGATTTACAAAAAAACTGAGAAAGTGTGTACACTGTATTAGCAGCTTTTTCTTTCTTCTTTGTCACGTTATTATTACCCGAATTACTTATACTGTGTTACAATAAAGCCTAGTTTATAAACAGAAAAGCTGCATTACTTTAGCACATTAAAATGCACTCTTTCTTAATGCTGACTTGTTATTCCAGTCTGATCATAGCGTAATTACATTTTTACTGCATGGACCCAAAAGAGAACCTGTAATTAAATTAACCATCAGCGCCCTCCTATGGTCAGAAGCAGCCAGTGTTATTCAAAAAGACCTTGAAATGTTGCACAAGCAAAACTTATCAAAACTAAACTGTATATTACTTTGCTATTTCATCTTATGTATCTCTCTTTAACGTTTCTATTGTATGTATTTAACTTTTTTTATAAAGAACAGAACATATGATGTTTTGATGTCATATTTACAAGTACACAAGCAATGAGATAAAAAGTGCCACACACAAACAGTATTGTGAACAATTGTGTCTTTTGAAGGTTAATTGCACACACGCTATGTCCATCATGGCACTGGTGTAGCCACCGTCTTTCCATCTGCAGTATCAAGTTGCATCAGGGTTCCTGAAGGAGGTCTGTCTATTCCTGTAGTCCACTTATAGAATAACCTAGAACGCAGAAAACCCATCACAGCTCTGCACATCCACACCAACTCACCAAGTACTGACTAAAAGCAAAATGCACACACTTACTCTGTTATGTACTCTAGTGGTGTCCAAGAACTGACATCACCATCTGGCATGAATTTCCTGTTCATAGGCGTATCCAAAGTAACTCTAAATGTATTAATAATGAGTCATCAGTGAAAATTTTTACTTTATGGTTAAAACATGTTAGTCATCAAGTTATTCCTTACGGAAGTATTGCTATTGCAGCGGACCCATGGGGAAGACCACTTTTTTCTTCACTTAGACTCCGACACAACTGGTGTACTGCTGCTTTGGCCATACCATAACCAATACAACCTGGATTGAGAGCGACAGAGCAATAAGTGTACAGTCTTTACTATTTGTTGTATTACAGACCCTGGCTGAAATTATAAGCACACATACCTGTCGTTGGGCCCAGTGCTGCTTTAGCCCCTGCCAGTGTTAGCAGCCCACCTTCTCGCAGATGTTTGGTTGCTAGGTGACTGCAAATCGTGGAGGTCCACACACTCTGCTTCCACATCAGATCAGCATTCTTATAAAGAGCTGAAACCCAGGGAGAATGGTCATCATACTGCACAACATATAATATACATAATCACAATGAAGTGCTTTAAAGTCTGCTTATGTACCATGTGTGCACTAACCTTTGGCTTTGGCACTGCCCCCTGCCCAACCTCCGGCCACACACAAGATGGCATCCACCTTCTCTTCACCCAACAGCTCGCCGACATCAGCTGTCACCTGATTCAGATAGAAATTAAGACAGAAACACAATAATTTCTAAGAAATACAGAACAGTCAAATTCTTAATGCATAAACAATTATACAGTTCGGATATAAGTGTCCTATGCTGGATCTAAATTTATTGTGCCACTGTTTTTGAAAACTGTGTAGTGCATGTAACACAAACAGTGAACTTTATGTTAGATGTGGAACATTTTTTACCGTAAGTTGTATACATTCGTTTTCCAGTGAATGTATTTAAATATTTCTTAAATCAAATGTCTGGGTGGGCAGTAACTGTACCTGGCTGGCCTGCTCAGTGAAGGACTCTGTCATCTGAACAGTAACGTTGGCATTTGCATCTTCATTGGCATTAAGATCAATAGAGGCAACCCACTGCAAAAACATAAAAAGCATATAACTGCACTGACGTTGTCAATTTTAAATACATCTAGCTAACAAGATATTTAATTTATAGATAGATTTAAGTATACAAGCATGAGAAGTACATGTAAAGCATGTGATGACATTTAGGTTATTATTACCAAGCACATGTATTCTATTTGGGTTAAGACGAAAGCATATGCAACTCACCCAGTTTTTAGCTCTGAAGTGATGTACACATGCTGTACCCAGAGCTCCTTTACCTCCGTAAACAATCACTTTACGTGCTTCCATAGTTGCCATGCTGTTCAGTTTCACGAGAGACAAAACGTGTTTGACTTCATGCGGTGATGCGCAGACAGGTCAGAATATGACATCAAGTATCGCGCGCACGACTCGAACGCTATGCTTTTGAATAGCTCTCGCGATACCTCAATGGCATAATATGGCATATGTCGACAGTTCAGCGCATCGTCGCATGAAGTCGAACACGCCAATTGTGTTGTCTGCTAAAAATGGCAACATGTCGCCCTCTGTTGTTAGGGATGAGAGCAACTCCATAACATCAGTTTAGGTTATTTGTCCAAAACTGTTCTATAGTTAATTTTGTCTATTTTATAAACCTTTTCATTTCCCCAAATCAATTCTTAAGAATATTTTTTAAATCAACACGTTATTACAGGTTTTTGATTATTTTAATAGATGTAATACTATATATTACCAGCCGATGGCGCAGGATATTTCTGCAAGCTACATTTAAAACCAAAGAAGAACAAGCGCGTTTCCGCCGGGGATAGTTGTTTGGCGTCGCTAGCGTCGGCTGATATGTTCTGTTCCATCTGAATTGTAAAGTTGACAACATATGATCGCAGGAAATATTTTTTAAGGTTTACTCTTCTGTTTAACTGTTTCTCTTTGAGAGAGACTGCAGAGAAACATTCAGGTAACGATAAATATATTTATTAGTTTGTTTATATGCTGCCTGTAAAGGAAGCTGTTTTGATGGAAGACATTTCTGGATCCTCATTTAGATTTGATTAATATGTTATAGTAAAATGTTCGCTATCGTGTTTACTTGTCGATTTAACTTTTTGGTTATCTTATTTAGTACTACAATATATTATAGTTCCCACAGCCCACATGTTATTTTTCTTAAGCATCATTATGTGTGCAGTTGTTATATATGCGACCAGTCAGACATTTGGACACACATGTTTCTCATTATCTTATATAAGTTAAATATGGTTTGGCCAAAATTTGATTTTGGGTAACGGAAACGAAGTGGAGATAGGCCGAAAATATTGTTGAACACTAACTTGACGTTACTTGAACAGGTCAGAGAAATTTTGACAGGAAACAATTTTCATTTTGAATCATACTTAATGTTAGCTGCTGTTTTTAAATATATGTATTTATTTATTACGTGTTTTAATACACGTGCATCTTTTGAGATGCATGGAAAACCAAATAGATACATTTTGTACTTTTAAATACAAACAAGTTTTCGAGTTGTAGACGGATAATACAATACATTTTTGCATTCAAACTGTAGTAGACGTCTTGAATAAATATCTTAGGCTATTCAAAAAGTAAAAATGAAGGCTCTGCCAAGCCTTTATTGGTCTCTAAGCAGAACTAACTTACCCATTATTATAATTTTTATTAGTTGCAGCTGTGTTCGCAAGATGTTTCCCATAAGTGTATTGAATTGTGATTGTCAAAAACATTTGATAACATAATTTCAGTACTTTCATTAAAGTAAACTGTCCCTTTTTGAGCACAGACCACACAGGGACTTATAATGCAAATGTTGTAAACACTTTGTAGATTTTAGACCCAAAGATTTGGACAGAAAAAGAGTTTCTCGATTAGAAATTATTCATGATACTCGGGGGGCATGCAACTGAAAAGATATACAGTATACTGTATCTATATCTGTATCTCTATCTCCAACTGTTATATAAATAAATAAATATATCAGGTTGTCATTCATATGCACTTGGGAACATGTTTCCTAGATTTCAGTTTGCAGTATTTTATAGCTCTGATGACTTTGGTTTTATTGAGTTTTAAAGTTAAATATTATTTAAATAATGTAGTAATATGTTAGTATGTTAGTATCATCTGAATTAGTCATGTTAAATTAGGGATTGTTTAACAATGCATTGGTTTTTGGTGAATCTTTTTGATTATTGGATTAGTGGTAGTGCAATAGTTGTGTCATACATGTTGTAACATGGTTCATTGTTGTAATAAACATGCTTTGTCAATTGCTTCATTAAAAATATGCTCAAATGTGTTCGTTTAGGATGGATCCAGCTCTGCTGAGAGAGCGAGAGCTCTTTAAAAAGAGAGCACTGTCCACTCCTGCAGTAGAGAAGAGACCAGCACCATCTGAAGCCTCTGGCTCTTCCAAGAAGAAAAAGAGCAAACCAGACAAAGATACATCATCCTCCAAAAATAACACAGGTCAGACAATAGATTTGTAGAAAGAACATGCAGCCTTTTGATCATCACTACCTAAATATACATTTTTTAAATATAATTTATAATTACCTAAATAATTTAAATTAACACTAGTTTAATTATTACCATACTATCACTTTCACAATTTTAGTTTAAAAAACACAATGATTAGGAGATCCAACACATTATACAGTTGTTATTTTTAGGGACATGCCAGAATATTTTTCACCAAATTAACACACAAGAATTTTGTAATGGTAATGAAATGATTAGCCAGAAGGTGTCAGTGTGTTCTGATGTTGGCCGTGGTGACACCTGTAATAATATTTTCTGTTCACACATAGCATCATACCAATAAATTAACAACCTCACTTGCTGGTAAATTGGCAGCACTGATTTACACGAACGTTCCGTTCACACGTGATCTGTTGACTGCAATATACAAGCAATTTACCTTTAAACATTGTATATGTGAAAGGGACTAATGTCTTTGTGGTCAACTTGTGGTAGTGTCGTAGCTATAGTGTAAGCCCTGGATCACAAATATATTAACATATACATTTCGGTGTGTGTATATTTACTGGGACAAAAATGCTACTATTAAATTCAAATAAAATAAAATGATTTAACACTTTGGTCACAACAGGCTTCTTTACAAAAAACCTAAGCATTTTTTAACCTCTGGCAAAATCAAAATTTTCACTTAAGAGCACTTGCATTGTACTTACATGAACCAACATACAGGGCACTTCAAAATGAACATAAAATAGCTTAGAACACTGGAATACTTTTTTATATTCTATACCACTGTATTCAAGTTTTTTCGCTAGAAGATCAGTTTGTTAACATTTAAACATTTAAGGCAATGTGTGCTGTTTCGGTCTCACCTGCGATCGTGTGCTATCAACAACACCCTGGTGATGCCGGTGCAAGCGACTCGACATATTAGATGTATTGCCTTGGGCATACGCCGCTCACGCTGTGCGAATTTGACAGTTTTGTCCAAGTTTCTTGAGTGTCTCTATTAGCGGCTTTTCTCCTTCGCTCCGCAACACACACACACACACACACACACACACACACACACACACACACACACACACACACACACACACACATATCACCAACAAGTGAGGAGGAACTGTGAGGTTGGCAACAGATTTGCATACTACGAGTTGATTGGACAAGTACTCTCACATAAACGCACACAGAGCGTATTCAGAACCATAAGTTAGCGGTTTTATATGGTGTTTTTTCACCAAAATATATTAGAAATGCGTTGTCTATTCAAACACTGTGCACGCCGAACCGTGGGAGGAAAATAGGACAGTTCGATTCTTTACCGAGAACCGTGGCACCCCTAATTTATATAGATATAAATAAATAAAATAAATAAGCTTTCCCTTGATGTATGGTTTGTTAGGATGGGACATATTTGGCCGAGATACAACGATTTAAAAATCTGGAATCTAAGATTGCAAAATTTAGAATACTGAAAAAATGACATTTAAAGTTCAAGTCCAAACTAAGATGTCCTTTTAACACACATTAGTAATGAAAAGGTTTGTTTTACTCTCTACTGGCTTAAAGCTGTAATGACCTTGTTGACTGAATGGTTGAAGTTGTAAGCTTTTACATAAAAACTAAACTTGAATAGGAAACAAGACCACCAACTTAAAAGAGACCTCTGAAGCACTTGTTTAACTGTTAGATCTGAAGTTGTGTAACAGATCAAATGCTTAAGTTTAACAGCTTTATTTTTTATATCAATTTATTTTCAATTAATTTTTTTCTACAACTACCTCAGTGATTGTCACTATTGCACATTGTGGCAAAAAATGCTGAAAGACTTGGACTGTTGCCATCATAAGCTTGATTTTATGTGACAGTTTGCCCCTTATTACATTTTTCTTTATAAATTTTGTTGTTGTTGTAAATGTTCCAATTTGGACAGAGATTGTGCCATTTTCAAAGCGTTTAAGGGCATATCCACACTTGTTATTGGTTTGGTTTGGTTTGAATTAAACTCAAGTTTGTTTACCCTTCTTGGTGCGGACATTTTGGGCAGGTCGAATACAGCAATCGAACTCTGGTGCGGACCAAACAACCGTACCGAGACCCAGCTGAAGAGTTGGTCTCAGTCCGATTAAAAACGAACTCTGTTATGCTTTGTTTAAGGTATAAACATGTACCGAGACCGACCTTGATTCGCCCGAAATGTATCACGTTATATTACATTTTTCTTACGCTCTAGTATGACATTGAGGAATGAAGAATGTAGACTTTCTGACTCTCATCCTGTCTCATTCATCACAGATTTTGATCTTGATATTACTAAACGCAGGTGCTTTTTGCTTTGCATTCAGAAAAAAAGTCCCAAGTTCCTGAGAATCTGTTTATATATCTACTAAATTGTCATCAGATAGTCATTTAAGTCAGATGTTTTTCATTTGTGCTCACGAACAGAGTTAAAAGAACAAACATCATTTGTTTTTCAGAGGTTTTTAATGAGCTAACTTTGGGGCACAGCTGTGAAAATTATGGAAGGAAACATGGACTGTAGTTTAATTTAAAATGAATGAGATAAGGGTGCAGTAAAGCTAAATGATAGGACTAATTTCTCAATTTAATGTTGTTGAACATAAAGACAGATGTGTGTTTTATTTGATCTTGTGTTAATGAAGTGTAATGAAGATCACACCTCATTGTGCTTGTACCATTTTTTTTTATTACAGAATTTTAAATACACATGTTAAGGCATTTACAAAGATGCATCAATTGGCCTTTAGTGTGCTTCATTGTAAGTTTATAACAATAAGTTTTCTTTCACATTGCTAAAAGCGAATGTAAACATACATATACAATTCCCTTTACTCCAACCGTAATGTGTTAATTTTCAATACTGACATGTAAACTATTTGTCCACAAAGGGAAGGTTTCATGTAAGTGCATTTTTAAAATTCAACGGTTTGATGTAGTTATCACTAGGGATGTGCTGAAGCCAAATACGTTATTCGGAAGGGCACGGATAATGGCTTCAAAACGAATAACAAATTCTAAATTTTAAACCTCTTAAAACACGAATAATATGTGTGTGTGAAGTGAATGAGTGCACTCTATAAAATGACATGAATGACATTTTCTGCACTTCTCTTATATAGAAACCCAAGCATTTTTGAAATTAATTAAAAAAATCTTAAAAACGCTGCTAATATCAAACTTTTAACCCAACTGTAAAAAAAAATTCCCTTTTAGGTTTTTTAAAGTTTTATTTCATTACACAAGACCAGAAAACCTTGATAAAATGCTGCACTCTGATAATAAAATATTCGTTAATAATAACAGGTAAAAGATAATCTTTTAATTATTTCAAATTGAAGCAAGCTTTATTTTCAGTCTAGGTGAATATAAAATAATTAACAAAATAGATAAAAATATTCTCAGCAAGTTTGCTGTAATGCTTATTATGCTTTCGTGAATTCTCGTCAAGACCGATGTTTTTAAACTATTCTGTGTATATTAGTGCGCATCTGTGCGTTTGTAATCTGTCAGTCAGCGCAAATTTTGTCGATCTTAATAACTTTTTAACATAAATCAGTTCCTGAACTTTAATAACTCTTTAAACATCAAACAAGTCCTGCATTTTATTTTCAAATTTTTGCATGTTTTTAAACTGAAACAAAAATGTCAGACTCTCATGTGGATGGACACGCATCTTTGTAGTGTTAAGTTAATCATTTAGGATGGTGCACCTCTCAGAAAACGTACAAATAACAGTATTTTAGATCTTTAATTACTATTGGGATCGCTAGACAAGGGATTAATGTAGGCTACTTATTTTTTTTAAGAACGCATCCCACTCATTTAGACAGCATGGAACTGTGCTGACAGACACAATAAATGCTTAAAGGGGATGTACGGTATTGTCAACGTGCTCTCAAGTTTGTTATTTTAACGCTACAGTATAATGATGCAAAGTACATAAAACAAGCTGTATGGGGCTTGAGAAAATGAAGTTTGTTTTCTATGTGTATTAGAAACGAGAATCAAATTGTCTGTCTTTTCAATTAACATTTTGTATTATTGTTTTAATAGAATATTTACAGTTATTTAACTTTTATAATTAATAAAAAGCAAAAATGCATTTAAAATGCCATTTTCATGTAATATGAAAAACTTACGGTTTAAGACCCACCCACTTCCGGTTCCATCCGAATACAAATACAGTTATAACAAATATTTTTGAATTGTTACAGATACAGCTACAAATACTGATTTTGCTGCACACCCCTAGTCATTATACAATACTACTGAAATACTTAAAGCAGAACATATTTATAGGACACACTGGCATGCACAGACACCGAACTTCCTCCCTTTTTATTTGGTCTGCGTGTGGATTGCCTCTATCTCTGTACATGTGTTAATTGAACAAAGATCCATGTCCAAATCTCCAGCCTTTTTCACCAATTTAACATGGTAACCATGTCAACCGTCACTATGGTAACAGCTAAACCACCTCTTCCTGCCGGCGGCGCAGGTCGCGGACTGTTTTGGTCTTGGCAAAGCATCCGCAGTCCAGAAGTTCGTAGAGTAACGCCAGCGTGGCAAGGGAGAGGATGGTGAGGATGAAGAGGAGTAGGATGATGAAGCAAGCAACATTCCAACCATCATGAAAAGGGTAGATCTGTTGGATCATGGCGGAACTGCTGGACATGTTCATACTGGGAATAAACAGTTAAAGAGAAAGTCATTATGATTGATCGAGAATTCCAATGAAGTGGATGTTTTTCCCGGTGATCGAAGTACTTTTGAGTATGTAGAATAACGGTACACATTTAGCATAAAATATCCAGAAAACTATCATATTGTTTGTGGGTATAAGCATATACTGTAGATGAAATTGTAACATTACCTTCAAGATATATTTAAGAAGTGTTTTTTGCTACAGCTGTCTCCAAAAACTTTTTTAAACCGGAAAGCAGCAAACATGCATGTATACCACTGATCTATATAAATGACTGGATTGCGCATGACGTCACAACTGTAAAGCCACCGCGTCGCCATGTTGGTATACCCAAACGTTCTATTAAATCAATGGACGCGATTAGATTTTAATGATAAAACATCACTTTACTAGTCTCTGTTTTATATCTGAAGTCTCCCTGTACATTATTACAACGCAAACGTCCTTAGTACATAGTTATTTACTGAAAGTTGTACATTTTGCTTTTTAATCAGTTATTATACATTCATCTTTGTTACAGTATCAGATCAGCAGACAGACCGCAGCATATTTAGTATTAATGACAAACGTGCTCATTCTGAAGTCTAAATAAATAACCATGCTTTGTACCGTATGTGCATGCAATCATTTGCTGGTTTTGTAATTGTTATCTTTACAAGTTACCTAAACTTATTCAGAGAAATAACGCTGACCGTGCAGCTTAATGTCAAAAAAACTTTATTTATACCCGTGTCATTAACAGAATGCAGCAGACACACTCACCTTAATGGTTTTTTAAAAATCTATTATCCTGCCCGATTAAAACATAAACATTGCAAATAACACCAGAATTAACTATTAATTTACGTACACATATCCTAAAATTAACCATGTGTGACTGATACGCTGTAAAGCGGGTGAAATTAGATCGTGTTTTTGAATGGAAGTCAATGACGCCCTCTGCCGGTTGGGTATACCAAGATGGCCGCTCAAACTCTGCGGTGGCTTCACCTCACGCTGTTACGTTAGGCGTTCTATGCGCAATCCAGTCATTTATATAGATCAGTGATGTATACATACTATTTGAATCAAAACAGTATGTTTGTATATGGTATGTAAATTGACACGTCTTATTTGTATCTTATACAACAGAAATAAATGGGTTGTAACAGTTGACCTATTTTTTGTTGAGTGAACATTTTTGTGTTATGTAGGATTATATCATGGTACGAACAGAAGATTAAATTCTGCACCTTTAGGCTTTTCTAGACCCACTGTTTTATGTACTGTATATTGTGTTTGAAGGACATTCTGATGTATCCAAAGACCATTTGGCACCGTGTTTCTCAGTGTTGCTGAATCAAGATCTATCCACGCTTTTGTTTATCAGCACAACCAGGTTAACTGTAACATGAACCTGCTAATGCGTTTCTCACAGGTGTCTGACAGCGCTCATACGCTTCGGCAGGAATACAGCTTCACTTTCATATGCCACCATTTGACTCGCAGGAAAAAGTCCCTCCATCAAGATTTCTGCTTAATATTTTTGAACAACTTTTGTGCCATCTTAAGAAGACTGCATTATTTAAGTGGCTTTGTCCTGTGACCTCAATTTAACTCATGTAGACTGTAAACCCCCCACCACCCCCTACAAAACAATATGTAGCAGGACAGATGGGCTTCCCACCCTCAAATTGCTAAGAGGCCCATATTTTATACATTTGCAGCATCTCATAGTACTGTGTTTTTTTTTATTGATTTTCTTCTAAAAGATGCAGGCAGTAAATCAAAATGTATTTTTTGCATTCATATACATATTCAATACACAAAAACCGTATGATGCTCTCTGGTGTAATGTTTTAGAATTGCACTGTCAGCTTCATCTGTCTGGATCACACAATCTGTGTGTGCACTGAGATGCAATATACAGCAATGCATACATGTTTAGCATGCATGTAAGATGCATATTACATCTTTTTTGATATATCTGGACAATTATTCAATTCATAACAATATTTCCAGAATGGAAATGGTGCTTTATTCACTGTGTTAGTGTTTGTTTTTAGTATAAGTTCCATTCTCTTGTATAATTTAAAAGCAGGACATACCTGATTGTCTGGGATGCAGGATGATGCAGCAGCCTCCTTCTCTTATTGCTTTTCTCTGCTTTTGGGTCTGTGTTGTCGTTCTCATTGCTGCTCGCTCTCCCTCCCTCCCTCTCTCTTTGCTTCACCTGAGTGTGTTCTGAGTCTCTGCTTCCACATTACTGGCTGACTTTCTTGTCTATCAAAGAAACAGCCATCCATCCTTCTGGAATGCATATGCTGTCAGTGTTGGACCCGCCCACTCTATGAATCATTCATGAGTCTGTGCCAAGATGCGGCAGAGACTGGCTAAGCTCCAGTTGCCAGGGTTGAAGAGCAGGGAGTGGAGGAGAAGAGAGATGATGATAGCGTTACGCAGCTGATTAAAAATATTGTTTTTTACCAGGGCTGAGAGAGATTTGAGGATTTAGGGGATCTAGTGTGAAAACAGGAGGATCCCTAAAATATGTAAGAAGGGGTTGAATTTAAATCAGTTCGGTGATGTCCAGTTATGCATTAGATTAAAGCTGGGTTGTTCACGAAGGAATTGCAGGGGGTTCGTGTTTTGATGGAAAAACAACCATTACAATTAAATCATAAAATGTAAATAAATAATATTTTTTTTTTTAAATACAACACTTAGAAAAAAGATTTTTTTGGACAGATATGTTTTATGTACCAATAAATTACTAGGTGACTGTCCAACTGGTAATACTTAAGTAATAAACTATTTAAAATTAAAAAAAATTAATTAATAAGTTAAACATGCAATTTTTCTATTAAATTGAATTATTAAATTGAAATATTTACTTTAAATCTAAAGTGGTACTTCAAGTAAATAATTTAGGTCAATGGGGGTTCAGCTGACAAGTAAAAAAAAACAAGAGTAAAGTATACAGTCTTGTTCAAAATAATAGCAGTACAATGTGACTAACCAGAATAATCAAGGTTTTTAGTATATTTTTATTGCTACGTGGCAAACAAGTTACCAGTAGGTTCAGTAGATTCTCAGAAAACAAACAAGACCCAGCATTCATGATATGCACGCTCTTAAGGCTGTGCAATTGGGCAATTAGTTGAAAGGGTTGTGTTCAAAAAAATAGCAGTGTCTACCTTTGACTGTACAAACTCAAAACTATTTTGTACAAACATTTTTTTTTTGGGATTTAGCAATCCTGTGAATCACTAAACTAATATTTAGTTGTATGACCACAGTTTTTTAAAACTGCTTGACATCTGTGTGGCATGGAGTCAACCAACTTGTGGCACCTCTCAGCTGTTATTCCACTCCATGATTCTTTAACAACATTCCACAATTCATTCACATTTCTTGGTTTCGCTTCAGAAACAGCATTTTTGATATCACCCCACAAGTTCTCAATTGGATTAAGGTCTGGAGATTGGGCTGGCCACTCCATAACATTAATTTTGTTGGTTTGGAACCAAGACTTTGCCCGTTTACTAGTGTGTTTTGGGTCATTGTCTTGTTGAAACAACCATTTCAAGGGCATGTCCTCTTCAGCATAGGGCAACATGACCTCTTCAAGTATTTTAACATATGCAAACTGTGTATGCAACAGTTGCAGTGAATACAGATAGAAAAATATTTTTTAGTATTAAATGGATAAAGTAAATTTCATGTGATCAGATATTTTTGATTTGTGCATAAAGAGAAAACATGTAAAAATTATTAAAGTGGAGAATGAACCAAAAAAAGGTTTTCACATGGGAGATACATACCAAAATGTATACAGAGAGATACATACGAAATCATACTAAAGTTTTCAGATTTTATCAAATAAAAATGTAAATTTTACTTTATTGTCGAATTACAGAAACTTCAACCTTAAAAAAATGTAGGATAAAAAAAAACTGATCCATGATCCCTGGTATGCGATAAATAGGCCCAACACCATAGTAGGAGAAACATGCCCATATCATGCTCCATGCTTCACTGTCTTCACTGTGTACTGTGGCTTGAATTCAGAGTTTGGGGGTCGTCTCACAAACTGCCTGTGGCCCTTGGACCCAAAAAGAACAATTTTACTCTCATCAGTCCACAAAATGTTCCTCCATTTCTCTTTAGGCCAGTTGATGTGTTCTTTGGCAAATTGTAACCTCTTTTGCACATGCCTTTTTTTTACCAGAGGGACTTTGCGGGGGATTCTTGAAAATAGATTAGCTTCACACAGACGTCTTCTAACTGTCACAGTACTTACAGGTAACTCCAGACTGTCTTTGATCATCCTGGAGGTGATCATTGGCTGAGCCTTTGCCATTATGGTTATTCTTCTATCCATTTTGATGGTTGTCTTCCGTTTTTTTCCACGTCTCTCTGGTTTTGCTCTCCATTTTAAGGCATTGGAGATCATTTTAGCTGAACAGCCTATCATTTTTTGCATCTCTTTATAGGTTTTCCCCTCTCCGATCAACTTTTTAATCAAAGTACGCTGTTCTTCTGAACAATGTCTTGAACGACCCATTTTCCTTAGCTTTCAAATGCATGTTCAACAAGTGTTGGCTTCATCCTTAAATAGGGGCCACCTGATTCACACCTGTTTCTTCACAAAATTGATGACCTCAGTGATTGAATGCCACACTGCTATTATTTTGAACACACCCCTTTCAACTAATTGCCCAATTGCACAGCCTTAAGAGCGTGCATATCATGAATGCTGGGTCTCATTTGTTTTCTGAGAATCTACTGAACCTACTGGTAACTTGTTTGCCACGTAGCAATAAAACAAAATACTAAAAACGTTGATTATTCTGGTTAGTCACATTGTACTGCTATTATTTTGAACACGACTGTACTTAACCATTTGTATAATGCAGAAACTCACAGTATTGTGCATTGTGGTAGTTCTAGTTTTTTTTAAATAATGGGGATGAGCACCAAAACTAAAATGCATCAGGTTGTACCCCACTCTACACTTTGCAGTATTTTTAAATTATGAATTTAAGTCTCTAAGTTGCAGTTTCCCAGACAGGGTTAAGATTAATCCAGGACTAGGCAATGATAAATGTTGAGTTGTGTCAGTGCAAGATGTTTTTAAATTAAAGGATTACTCCACTTTCTTAAAAAAATCTTGATACTTTACTCACCCCATGCCATCCAAAATGTTGATGTCTTTCTTTGTTCAGTCGAGAAGAAATATATATATTTTTTTTTTAGGAAAACATTCCAGGATTTTTCTAAATTTTATACTTTATTTGACCCCAACAGTTTAAAGTTTCAATGCAGTTTAAAATTGCAGCTTCAAAGGGCTCTAAATGATCCTAAACGAGGCACAAGGATCTTGTTTAAATAATTGTCATTTTTGACAAAAATAAAAAATGCACTTTTAAACCATAACTTCGCGTCTTGCACTAGCCACGTGACAAAAACCTAAGTGATGATAGCCACAGGTCTTATGTTGGTTAGAAATTGAAAACCACATAAAAACCCAAAATAATGTATGGAGGGTTGTTTTAGCATAATGCTAAGTTTCTATAAGATACTGATTTTTTTTAAATCGTGTACAAAATGCCATTCAAGGCTGCTTTTTATTATTGTTTAGTCACTGTGTTTGTTGACCATATAAACACACATAGTAACAAATTTGCTGGGAGTTAAAAGTGAGGGAAAGAAGCTGTATTTTTCCTAGCTGTGCCTAGTATCATTATTTATAAGTGCATTTATGTGTGACCTTGTCTGTGATATCAAAGCTGAAGTCTCATAATGTCATTATGATATTAGGGACATTATGGTTTGATTTCAATCATTGATATTGCATTAATTTCAGTATTTGACACGATATCAAGGTTATATTTTCACAGAATTTTCTTTACATTATGTAGGATGGTTTTATGTAAAAACAGTACTGTAAATCATAAAGAATGACTTCAGCTGGGTTTTCACAGATCTGTCACATATGATTTATCGTCACAATAAGATGGATAGTCTGGTAAGCTGTTTTGCTTCATGTAAATCTTTTTTGTCAGATAATCTTGATTTACATAAAAGTAAAAAATATCTGTTATTCTGCATGGGTTGTTTTTTTGCATTAAAGCAAGCAAAATGTGTATTGTCTGACGGGTTATGTAACATGTTGGATTAAAGCAACCAAAATACCAGATTGCTCTGAGAGAAGAGAGATCTGTAATTGCTGTGGCATATATCTAAAGTTTTTTCTTTGTCGTTCTCATATCATTGTCTTGTCTTTTACATTTTACTCATCCTGTGCCATCATTTCTTTTGTTTGCTCAGATTCCAGCAATGGCTCCTTCAATCTTAAAGCTTTGTCTGGGAGTTCAGGATACAAGTTTGGTGTTCTGGCCAGAATTGTCAACTACATGAAGGTAATATAAATACAAATGCATACTTTTGTTACTTGTAGTCCAACAGTTGCTATGAATACATATAGAAAAAATATTTTTTGGGATTAAATGGTATTTATTTATTAATTAAAATAGATTAAGTGAATTTCATGTTATCAGATATTTTTGATTTGTGTCAAATAAGCCAAATCATCTCTGTTAAATGCAATTTTGACTGAATACAAACAGTGCATACATTATATTATATTTCTAAATAAAGACGTGTTTCTACAATCATCACTTTCACCTGAGATTTTACATTTTAATGCATCACTATCTGAAAGTCTGTCTCTTAAAATGGTCTCCCCTAACAGCAGTTTCTTCACCCTTGAGAAAACTTGTGTTTCACAGTCGAGTTGTGAAATCTCACGCTAATATGACTAATACGCATTATTAAAATAATTTTAGTACTGTTTTTCCTAAGAAATGTCAGTTTTTTTTTTTTTTTGTCAGGCCTGGCGGTTCCCCACAGTGAAATGATGTTTTCTGTAACATGACAGTAATTAAAGCCTGTCAGCTGTAATCCACAGATGTAAATGTAGATGTGACGCATTTAAACAGTTTTTTAAAATCTTTTCTGTCTCTCTCTATAAGACGAGGCACCAGAGGGGCGATACTTACCATCTGACTCTAGAGGAAATTCTGGATGAGACCAAACTGCTGGACATCGGCATGAAGCAGAAGCAGTGGCTTATGAGTGAGGTGTGTGTGCATACTTGTGGGCGTAAGAGAAAGACGCTTGCACTCTTTTGTCAATTAATAAAACATTACAAGTAATTTTCAGCTTGCTGTTTATGGATGGCATGCTGGCAACAATTGCCACAAACTACGCGGTAGTCAACAGCATCCTGCAGCTTTTAAGTAGGATACAGGAAATCCATCTTTATTGCTAACTGAAGCCCAACAGGGTTATCATCAGGATCCTGAAGTGATGCAAAGTTAAAATTGAGACGACAGAGATTACAAATGGATATGAGACTTAAGTCTATGTACTTGTGGGGAAATTGGTTGTCTGTGACAACAGCGAGTTATACTTTAGTGATTATATGAAAATTAGTGCAGTCAGTTGAGAATTTGGATTTATTATGCGAGTTTCTACATCATTAATTGCAATGATTCGCTTATTAATATATGCCTGGAAAGCCGCAGATGAAGATTGCATTGTGGCAGATGAGTGAAGCCAGACAACAATAGCTTTAATATATAATAATAAATATAAAGCTTATAAGGCGTTTACACAGCACGCATTTTGCCGGTTTTAAAATTGTTACACGGATGCCATCGGGTTCATCTTGTTGCACAATTTTATGAAGGCACACCAATTGAAACTGAATTCAGCTTTATGGAATCAATTCTGCGCACTTTCAACAATGCAATTTCTGCAAATGACACTGCCTTTCCTCTATAAGTGTGTTTTGGTGAAGTTCATTTCCTTTAGTAGTAGTTGGGATTGAGCTGATGTCAGAATTAACTACATTTATTCGGTATTCCAGGGCAAGTTAATTCGTTATTTGGAGTTTACGTAACACAGAATATTCCTTGAGTGAAAATGAGTAATCTATTCACTCTTTCCCTCCAGGCATTAGCGAGCAATCCTAAAATAGATGTACGGGAAGGGAAGTATGCCTTTAAACCCAAATATCACCTGAAGGATAAGAAAGCTTTGCTAAGACTGCTGGACAAGCACGATCATCTGGGTCTCGGAGGAGTATTACTGGATGATGTTGAAGAGGGTCTGCCTAATGCAGCCAAGGCTATTAAGGTACCTTATCATACTGTCACCAAAAATGACAGTTCATAAAACGAGTCAAATATGTTCTTAAGGCTATATATTGAGTGGAAAACTCTGCAAAGATTCTACTTTTTGCAACCTATTTGGATCTAATTTATAACACGCATCTGCAGTCTCCATATTACCCTATTATTAGTCACTTTTCTGTGTTTAACGTGCAGTTTGCACTAATAATAATGAATAATGAAGTAGCCAAGCATTGCTTTTATATCTGTATTTATTTGTTTTGTTTTGTTTAGGCTCTTGATGATCAGATTATATTTGTGACCAGGCCGGACAAGAAGAAGATCCTGTTCTATAATGACAAACACTGTCAGTTTACTGTTGATGAAGGTGTGTGTGATCATGATGGTTAACAGCACAGATTTTATTTTTCCTATTTCAATTTGATGCACATCTCAATTGGATTTGATTGGATCAATCTAGAAATATTTGTAGTTGCCTCTTTCAGTGATTAGGTAATGCATATTCACACAATCAATGATGGCGACACTGCAACACTCTAGTGTTCACGTTTGTTATTCTTAAAAAATATGGCCAGTACAGGTTAACAAACTAAATAAATGTAATGGATTCATACATAGTTGCATTTGCAGTGTTTTCATATTTTGGAGAACTACTTACAACATTAAATTACTTCTAGGCGCACAGAGAAACTCATACCGGTTTTTGTAGTAAATTAAAGAAAAAATCTTACATCGAAGTTTACATTGTTAAAATAGCTTTAGTTGACACACGGGGACAATCTCCCAGACAGGGTTTATATAAGGCCTTAGTTATATTAGGACATTTAAGTAATTTTTACAAACAAAGCTTACAAAGAAAAATACTGTTGTGCGTCTTGAGTCTTGCCATACTTCCTGCACCCTGTCTTTGTCGTTAAGCCTCACCATTGGTTAAATTTGATATACACATTCAGACGCACTTACCCCTGGAGGCGTCCCCAAAGTGTCACCGTAGCGACGCATCGTGAGTTCCCACGAAAGGGAACTGTAACAATGTATCTTAAAACGTAATACGATGGAACCTTGCTCTTACTTGAAATGTGTCCCCACATTTAGTCCTTGAATTTGAGGGTATTGAACCTGGAAAGTCCTTGAAAGGTCCTTGAATTTGAAGTTAACTAAGGTGTGGGAACCCTGCAGATGTAAATGTATAAATTCCCTGTCTGGGAAACCGCCCATAGTGTTTAATTTAACTAAACGTGTGTATAAGTAAGATTTGGTTTGATTACATAATTTGTATTTATGAGTCAATGTAGCCATTGTTTCAGCTTCAACAACACAATGTGCGCCTCTGCAATAGTTACATAGCAAAACATCCAGAACATTTATTTCAAAAGGAAAATTATTTTGTTTGCCTTTGCCAGTGTTTCACTAGTTCAGAACAGTTTCAAATGACAAAGAGAAATGACAAAAATCTTTGAGCTATTCAAGAAATGCAAGGCAGAAATTTAAATCATCTCGAACAGAGCTTTTCATGTCATGATCTGGTGAATTCTACTATTATTTTTCATATCACAATTTACCTTGCACAAAACATTTCATTGTCAAGTTTTCCTCCAATATCGAGCAGGCCTTGATAGTTTTGATTATTAAGAGTGTTACTTGGGTCAGTGATAAAAACGGTTTGGCATGAGAAATTCAAAAATCTTTTTTTTTTAAATAGTTTTAAAGGCATGTATCAGATTTTTTTAATGCACATAATGTATTTATGTTAATTTTACCCAATAAAAAAGTACATTTGCACAATTTTTATGAAAGTTAAGACTGAATGGACCTGAAAATGTCAAATGGTGTAACTGCTAATTGCCCCAAAGAATGAGAAATATTAAATATTTTATTCACCTTGATGGCATGTAAGCTTAATCATAAAAAACAATTTATAATATCATTTTTTTCTAAATGTAAATTTTAATGCGTTTTTGTAATATTTGTCCTAATATATGCTGAAAACGGCTCTGTTTTTTTAAATAATCTTAAACAAATTATGTAAAAAATCATATTACACTAAACTAGATGATTATATTGCATTCCACATTTATATGAATGTATTTATATTTCATTAAAAAAAATAGTTAACACCAATTGACACAGACTGGTTACACCACATTGACATTTTTGCAATTATCCCCCAAATATTCTGTCACAATTAAATAAAACCAGAAATGTTAGACTTGGTCCTCAAAAAAGAGAATGTATGCAAGCAATGTGCACATTTATTTTTAAATTTTAATCCTTTTAAATTTAATTGAACCATACAGGCACAAAATAATTAACGTCACGTCATTGACCCACCTCCCTTTGGAAACTACACCTCCAATTGTGAGAATTGCCCGAAAAAATATTATTATTTAATATAATATATTTCATATTAAACATATCGGCTTTCATAATAAAATCTGATAATAAATCAATAGAAATATATAAATGCAAAAAGAGATGGATGTTGTGAAAAGTGTACTGATTTATTTTAAGACCTCTAGCTGGTCTGGAGGCTTTTCTCATGGTCATACGAGATGAGGCCACAGGAAGTGAAGCAAAAGATGCGGCCCTGAGACAATGTTATCTGCTTGGACAGTTGATTTTCAATGAGATGTTCATGGAGCTTAGAACGGATACAACCCTTTAAAATGATGAGCGATCAGTGCACATCTGTTCCAAGAATCTGTCACTGACTCGCTGACATCTGCAGGAAAGGAAGTGTTCTGCAAATAATGCTTACTGGAAATGTTGATGCATCCATCAACAAAAAATGGGCGTTGATTTAAAGGTTAATCTTAACATTTTAGTCGATATCAGATCTTTTATTCAGTTCAACTGGCAGAGCAAGACTGTATCACACATTATTAGGAATACACTTTATGATAATAATGTAGAAGCATGAATGCACTGTAAGTTTCATAGGAGTAAAGTATCTGCCATTTGCATAAGTGTAAATCGTTCCTATAAAGATCATAAATATCAAAAAAAATTGTTACCACACAGCCAATGCATATTTCCATACCATAGCACTGATGGTTACTGTGAATTAGAGTAAGCTCTCATCCAATCATCGATGGACTCTGGAAATCTGGGTGTAGCTTCTTGGTTGTAACATTAGTCTTTTGTGTTTTCCAGAGTTCCAGAAGCTGTGGCGCAGCGTCCCTGTGGATTCCGTAGATGAGGAAAAGATCGAAGAGTACCTGAAGAGACAGGGTATATCATCCATGCAGGAGACTGGACCAAAGAAAATGGTGCGTATCTCTCAAACACATACAGACATGTTCACAGAAACACAAACACACACTCTCCCGATTGCCTGTTTTGTGTATATTTGCACATTGTGTATGGTTGATGTAAGATGAATGCCATTTGCGATTGGCTGTTACAGACGCCCATTCAAAAGAGGAAGAAACCAGGAACACAAAGGAAGAGACGGTTCAAGACCCATAATGATCATCTTAACGGAGTGCTGGAGGATTATTCTGAGGGTGTTCCCAACAAAAAATGAAAGCAACTGTAAAGACTCAAAAAGACAAGATTGGAAATCTGTGTAATGTTTGTATATCTGAACTAACGTATTTGCCAAAACCACACAGACATACAGGCACACACATACACACACACACACACACACACACACACACACACACACACACACACACACACAGAGCTTAGAACTGTACTGTAAGGGCATATCTGAACAGACTGTATATATTTCTTTTCATTCTTATACATTTTACTCATTTTGCTATAAGGCTATAAAAATTTAATTGAAATGAAGATCTCCTTTTGTTAGATTTAAAATTAAACAAGAGAAGTTAAACCACATCAAGGGTCTATTTTAAGTTAAGTTATTCATGGAATTTATACATTAATGTCACCTCTCCACTTTACACAACAAATGACAGCTGATAAACCAGAAGTCATTAATTTCCTTTAAAATCGCAAAAGGGCTGAGTTGGGTTGTTGCGATTATAAGCAGATGCAAGCTTTAGATGTGTTAAAAGTTTTAACTTAAGCGACTACACCACATGTGACTGACCTGACCAGAAGTGATGCATTTCAATCAAAACGCTTTGTTCAATTAATACATTTTTCATTTAATAATTGTTATTATTGTCTCCATGTTCTCTCAAAAAATATATTTTTTGTCTTCTCATATGTGCATAGCATTTTTTTATTGTTTTATTCATTTATTTATTCCACTATAGTTAATATACATAGATTAAAGGAATGAGCTTCACTGCCATGTTGGCACGGATTTCGATCAAACTGAATTTGCATTATGACTGCCACTAGGGGGCGAACTCTGACAGACTTATTCGAATGTCGTGTGCAACTAAAGGAACCTTAACATTTCTTAAAACCATGGTTCTCAAATGTTTTTATGTGTGGCCCCCTTTAACTGTGAAAGTTGAATCTATTTAAACAAATTACTTCAATTGGTAACACTTAAAAAAAGATGTTTTGTCAAATTGAATTTTATACTTAAAGGTGCCATAGAATTAAAAACTGTATTTACAGAGGCAAAGATGAATAATAACAGTTTATTACATGGTAATGATATATCATGAGCCTCAAACATTGGTTCCTATCTTATGTAAACCTTGTGCAAAAACACTGCTGGGAAACCGATGAATCTCAACATAACACCGACTAATGTGAGCTACTGGCTATTGAGCAAAGCTCAACATTATTATTCATGACCCTTCCAAATAGGGCAAACAGAGCATTTCATTCAAAGGAAAAATCCTAGGGATTTAAATGGACATGTAGAAATGTTTTTGCACTTAAAAACATTAAATACTTTGCATGTAAATATCAAAGAACAATTTAACACACAGTTTCAATGCATTCTTTGGCACCTTTAAAGGGACTATAAGTAGGATTTTAAGTGTTTTATTAATCAAAATCAATGTCTTAATTCATAAAGATGTCCTCATTGGTGTCAAATGACCTCTGCCAATGATCTGACTTTTCTTTGTAAGCTTAGAATTTCTTCTCTTTACTTACATTGAACGGGTAAGTCCAAGGAGGCTTCCATGTCGTTCCGCCATATAGATAAACTATAATAGCAGAGAGGAACAAAAAGCAGTAGCCTACCAACGTGTTTTCATTCAGAACACGTGAACCAGCTGAAACGGACTAGGATATCAGGGGGTACATAACGGCTACTGTAGTTGCAACACACATTTGGAAAAGCGAGGTGCTAGGGTGCACTATTCGTTTTAATGCAAAATACAATTTCACCACTAGATGGGGTAAATCCTACATACTGTTTCTTTAAAGTGAGAACATTTAGGGTGAATTAAAAAAATACTTCAATTGGTAAGTAAAAACAAGTTGAAAGGTTACATTTTACAAGTTAATCCAACATTCACTTTTTACAGTGTTACAGTGTATTGTCCCATTTGTTACTTCCCAAAGAATTTCATGACAAAACAAAACATTTACATAATTAAGCAAAACATATTATTATATATGTTAAACTAAACGTATATTGGATTATACAGAATTTATGAGAAATTAATATGTTTAATAAAATACAAATCTGCCAATCCCAATGGCACCATCAGGCGACCCCCACCCCCAGTTTAAGAACCACTGTTTTAACCTTTATGTAAGGACATGAACAAGAGGGTTTTGAAAGGAAAGCGTTATAAATACAATAAAAATTGCAAAAATACAGAAACTTTTTTTAAATTAATGTCCAAAAAGATAAAAAAAAAAATGCTAACAAAACCAACCTTCTTAAGTGATTGTGTTTCTAAAGAATTTCAACCTTTCTCATAAGTAAATTATATTCAAATGACACGCAAATTGTATTATCAAAGAAGCCCTTGGTATAAAAACTATTTTGTATTCCAAAAAAATATGGTGGTTTCACTATATAGACATAAACTAGTGTTTTCAAAGAAATGGAGGCACTTCATCAGAAGACCTTGTTGCTAGGCACCTCTTGTCATGCACATATGTGAGTGTGGGTAGCTGTGGCTCGTGTCTTCATCAGCTTCCTAATGATGGTTTTAATGGCACATGACAGCTCTGCAAGGGTTCTTCTTTCTGTCAGATTGATAATGTGCTTGTAGGCTGAAGGTTTCGCATAATAAAACGTCTTCATTTTCAAGGCCCAGACGCGTTGTATTTTTAGAGATTTTTGATTCTGTGCTGCATGGCACAAAAACCTAATTCCAATGCAGCCTGGTATTTTGTTTAGAGTGCTTTTCCCTTCTACAATCAGCGAGTGAATGCTTTAGAGAAATCTCTAATAACTCATCTGTTAAAAGCCTGACCTTCTCGTGTTCTCATTTAAAATCTTCAAGTGGAATATTTTTTGCTGCTTGAAGCAATGCAGTAGTCCCTGTTTTTGTGAATTGAATGAAACTGCAAAATTCACTTTGTGTTTTAGTTTTGATTGAATGTTATGTATATCTGGTTCCAGCATTTAAAGAATTAAGTGTTATGTGCGATGCAAATTTGAGTTTAGGATGTATGCTATGTTTAAGAGACAGCTATGCTATACCCATATATTTTTTGTTTTTAAATGTCAAAATATCCCATAAAA
The DNA here is from genome assembly GCF_030506205.2 of Paramisgurnus dabryanus. Taxonomy (NCBI): domain Eukaryota; kingdom Metazoa; phylum Chordata; class Actinopteri; order Cypriniformes; family Cobitidae; genus Paramisgurnus; species Paramisgurnus dabryanus. Next base: position 44,318,324 of record NC_133340.1, on the reverse strand, counting down.
AGAAGAGAGGATGACCCTTTTTCATTGCAAAGCAGATTGTAAGAAACTGATCTGGCCTGTGTGCAGTTCTGGCAGGCAAGGTTTATTTCCCTGGATAGAATTTCCATCTATTTTAATGCCTTTAGAATAGATTTCAATGTTGAGCTTTCCCACTTGTGTGTAATTTATCTTATTTCCATTTGTTTTTGAAAGGAAGTCTTTGGTCCACTGAGTCAATGCACTGTAATGTGATGGCCAGAAAGTAGGGGAAAAAGATTTTTAAGCTATTACCTCTATATAAGTTAACTTTGGACACAGGCTCTTTGTTAAAGGGTAATGGGTAATTTCATTGCCAGGGGACTCATATTAAACCGATTTTATTTTCTATAGATTACCAAGGGAGTGCTACAATACCCAATGATATGACCAAGCGATGCATTTCACAGTAATGTTGTACAAATATAAGCTCCACATGTGTGTAGCTGGAATAAAACAGAGGAATTTGGCATGGACACTTTGGTCATGTTAGGATCTGAATGTACAGGTGATGAAAGTTTGAGGAAGGAGATGACTCCATGGTTAAGGAGCAGTCAACGCAGAGACCTTACAGCCACACCTACCCATCACCTTAAATCTAAAAAAAGTTAGATTTTTGCAGTGATGGTAATACACAGCTCAATTGTCAGTTTGTCTCTGATGAACTGTTCTGTATCAAGAATTTTTGCAGATTTTTGCTGAATAATAACAGCTGTTGAAACAACTGTAATGTGTTTGCTCATCTGAGAATGTTATATGATGTTTCCATATTCTGGCACTTGTAGTTTTTTTCTGCTGTAGAAACTAATCTTTTGTTGTTTATAATTTATTTCTCCAATTATATCACACAAGCAGGTCTTAAGTTGGTGAAATATTTTGGTAAGAATTCATTTTTCATATTAAGGACGATCAATATAGTCAATAATATTCGTGTATGAGTCTCTTATTTTTCCTACATGTCAAAAGATGAATCTTAACATCATACAGTCACTGGCGGCCAGGGTTCAAATATGCAGAAGATTCTGAAAAGCAAAGATTCTGCCGGGCCTGGTTTTTTTTTTTTTTTTGAGATCATTAATCAGACTTATGGCTCAGGACGAACAAGAAACCTAATTATCACAAAACATTAAAACTGTTGTAACTTGTAAAGTGTTAAGAATCAGGTGTATGTAGACTTTTGAGCTGGATTATTTTTAGATATTCTGTTATTAATCTGTGTTGCAATTTTTTTATAAATATTTCTCATGTGAAATAACATGTTCAGGGCAGGACTAAATTAAAAACAAACTTTAATTTTCAAAATTCCTGCAAGGGTATGTAAACTTTTGATTGCAACTGTATGTCACCCATGCCAACAATCCCACAGCTGATTAACCCAAAATACTTGGGAACATTGCATCAGCACTGCATGCTTAATCACCACAGCAACATCACCGGCATAGCAATGCAGACTAATAGCGGTAAACTGCTCTTTAGTCTGTCTGTAGTAACCAAAAACCAATTAACCAAATCAATTTAACTATTTATGCTGGCTGGTTTCTCAGTTATCATATATACATATACATTTCAGACTGCAGCAGTTGCAGTTTGATTAATGGATATATATGTGGTGCTTTTATAATGACTGATTGTCTGTCAATTTTTGGCACTCTGGAACACTTAATTCTGATTTGTCAATCAGAACTTTGAGATGGAGGCATCTTGTATTACCCTTAAGGTTTATTTTGCGATAATAGATAATTATATAAAATCCTGTTTAAAGTCTACTTTTCTCATGAGCAAATAATTAAAAAAGAAATATTGATTTGAAATATTTATTCTGTCATTTTTATATTTACATTCTCATTTTTTCTCACGAATGTAGACCATTAGCAAAGACAGCATACAATTTGTTTGTAATCTTATATGTTATTAATGTATCTTGAATTTGCAGTACCTGGATGAGCTATGTGTTTACGGTTCAAGCGGTTGTTAACCTGTTATTATTACAAGGTTTGAAATGTTTGGTTCTGATTGGCCTGTCGCCACATTTGCAGGTTTGTTATTCCCAGATAACAACTGTTCAAGACCACACAGTAACCCAGATGCTGCAAATCATTTTGACAGATACAATTTAATATTACACAAAAATGTATGTAAATATGTCTGTTAATAACATATATGACATTAAATTTACAAATAATTAAATCAAATAGCGTATTCATGATATTAGAACGTCTTGTGTTACACTCTAAAAACAAACGGTGCTATATAGCACCAAAAGTGGTTCTTTGCTCGTAATCATAGAAGAACCATTTTTAGTGCCATATAGCACCGGTGAAGCACCAGTGTAGAACCATATAGTGCAATGTAGAACCATATGTGGTGCTAAATGGCCCCTATATGGTTCTACACAGGTGCTTCACCGGTGCTATATGGCACTAAAAATGGTTCTTCTATGATTACGAGCAAAGAACCACTTTTAGTGCTATATAGCACCGTTTTTTTTTAGAGTGTATCTTAAAACCAAAACTAAACTAGGAAGGTCTGCATTAATTAAAAATGAACAAATAAAAGCAATATTTAATGTTCCTTACCTTATACTTGTGAGGTAAATAGATGTGTAATAAGCAGTATAATGTACAGGCAGCTATTTGTTATTGTGAAATGAGCCCCTTCAGTGCGATACAAGACCTCAATGCCAACTGCCAACCTCAATTCCTGCTCACACTGTAGATGCTTATTTTTGCGATAACATCCGGCTACCTATACATTATCACTTATTATACCATGGGACTGTTGAATGTTTTATTCTGATTGGTTGAGAAATGTTTCACGGGTATGTATTATTTTTCGATAAACTCACACCTAACCGGTCAAATGTCAAAAAATAACCACCAGAGCAATGTCTTAGCAATGTCTGTGGTAACCGTGGTATAAACAGCGTGCTGCATTACCACCTTTGGTGTGCATTATTTTATAATAATTCAGTAGCTCATTCTTAAATATTTCTCCTTACCTAACCACAGCCTGAAATTGATAACGCAGCCTCTTCCGGATAACCCTTATGAAAATTAAACAATTGTTTTGTGGTAAAAATGTAGTAACCATGGATTTTTGGTCTTTTGATTACTAGCAAAACCATGGTTTTACTACCGTAGTTTAAAGTCGCCATGAAACGGAAGTAGCAATTGATTTATTTTCCCGTGATGATGTAGCCTGACGATGTCATACTCAAAATTCTAGTCAGAATCTGAGTCTGATACCGCTCCATTGGGCTGTGGTTATGGGGCGTGTTTCAACTGAACCAGGACAAAAATGCCTCTGCACTCAATTGGATAGACCTACAACCAATCAGAGCAACCGAGTGTGTGACGTATGTTGAAATGGCGTCCTTTTGCAGCCAGACCTGAACTGGTTATTTCCCTACAATGAGACTAACATTATGATTGTAGCAAGTCTGAGTTACATATGTACATCGACACCTACTATGTTTACAGTTACCTACATAAGTCAGACTATCTCTTACCATTTGCTAGTTAGAAGAACTTCATCCACGGGCTTCCGAAAAGAAGCTGGCAACGGCCGCTAGTTATATCCACATTGTCATGTGCGCTGTTGCTATCTTCTAGAACAAACTCAATGGCAGAATGTTCACATCTCAATTCTCCAGCGGCAGCCGTCTTTGTTGTAAACGGATTCAACACAAGTGCTCTTTGGTGACGTGGATGATTAAAGGACAAGTTCGGTATTTTACATTTAAAGCCCTGTTTTCAGATTGTTTATGATGAAATAGAACGGTTTAAACTGAAATTTGGACATATGATGCTGGCCCGAGAATTTTCGGGTGTTTGTTGTATCAGCCCCCACCTCTACAATGGCTGCATAGGTGCACTGGAACAATCCTTCCTAAAATACATTAAACTTTCCTTTACAAAAACATGAAACTCACCGAGTGCTCAGGGGTGTTCACTGATATGCTCACACAAAAATCGCTGCAAAAGTTTCACGTCTTTGTAAACGAAAGTGGAATGCATTTTAGGTAGGATTGTTCCAGTGCACCTATGCCGCCATTGTAAAGGTGGGGGCTGATACAACAGAAACCGAAAATTCTCGGGCCAGCATCATATGTCCAAATTTCAGTCAAAACCGTTCTATTTCATCATAAACAATCTGAAAACAGGGCTTTAAGTGTAAAATACCGAACTTGTCCATTAAGTTACTGTTGATCATCTATCCATCATCGTATAAAGCCCTCCCTGACAATTTGATTGGTTCGAGCTTTCGGTCATGCATAGCGCCACAACTGAGCGACTCCAAACCGAACTTCCCAACCTGATATGTTGTGGGTGAGGCTAAGTTCGACTGGCACCCAGGATAGTTGTGACGTATATCTGAGTAAAAACTCAGGGCTGGATTTGAATTTGTCCCTCAAGTTCTGATTGGATCGTTTGAAGTTGGATTGTGTTGGTAATTGCTAGTTGCTGCAAACTTCTCCAGGACCCCACCTGCCATACCATATGACTGGAAGTAAAGAGAGATCGTTTGAGGAGGGCAGGAGATTTGAGGGCAAATCATTTTTTTTAAATTGAAGCTCACAAATATGTCATTTGTAAAAAATACCAATATTACAAAACAACTGAGTTTATCATTTTATTTTCATGGCGACTTTATCAATGGTTTTTGAAAACCATGGTTTTTAAATCCATAGTTATTTGTGGTTATGTTTTATTACACTAACCGTGTTTTTCTAACTGTAGTAAAACCATGGTTAATTTTCGTATGGGGACCCTGCGGAAAAAACAGCATACCAGCAAGACCAGCATATGTTGTGCTGGTGACAACCAGCTAAACCAGCATCAAACCAGACCAGCATAAATCCCATGCTGGTTTGATGCTGGGGGTTTTTTTCAGGAGTTTACAATGCGTCGTCTAATCGTTTTAACTTTTGCAACATGTTAAACTAATACGATATTACAAATCCTATTTTAAATACTTATAGGCCTATGGCACGTAGCCGTTGTGTTATAAGCTTCGTGTCATGTTTTATTTTGAGATAACACCTGGCTGGATGTTGGCTTCCACCACACTTAAGGGACAGCTATACATGACGCCAGGTGTTTCCTGCTTTTGAACTTAGCTCTATAACCCTCAAAAACGCGCAGAAGTTGTGTTCACTTCACTTCAGTCTGCATATGTTCCTTCCTGCTGAAGAATAGGCTACTCATAATGAACAACAAATAATTCATCCGATTATAGGAAAAGTGGAAATGTTTTATGAGCTATGACATCCGAGTAATTGTTAACTGCTCTGAGGTATGAACTTCCATTATTGGTAGGCTACAGCACTGATACATTGTGAAGCCTAAATAAAAACACTAAGAAATGAAGCTATACAGATGTACAAATAACTAATATAATTTTTTACGCCTTTTTATTAAAATCATCTTTATAATGTAATGACATTTTAAGTCTTACAAGAACCGTACTGCAGCACATGTTTTGCCCACTTGGGAGCAGTGTTGCTATATTACTATTATATGCCTATGTATTGTGTGGTTTGAAAGAAACCAGACAGACAGAAAGAGTTTTGTTTGGATTTTTTGTTTGTTTGTTTGTTTGTCTGTCCTTTTTTTAGACAAGACTGGGGTACATATGCTACCAGTCAGTGATAGTGACAATGTCAAAACAGAATAAGGGCTCAGATATAGTTTCTGACTAATCTTGTTCATATCAGATGTACCTGTTGTCTGTGTGTCTGCATGTATGCTTGATCACGTGTGTGAGGAGTTTTTTTTTAAAGTCACATGGAATTAAAATGTTTTATATTAAAAAATATATATAAATTGGCCAAAGCATGTTTTACTTTAAAGGGGACATTTCACAAGACATTTTAAAGACGTCCAACAAAACTTTGGTGTCTCCAGAGTACGTATGTAAAGTTCTAGCTCAAAATACTGTATGGATAATTTATTATAGTATGTTGCCCCTTTGTCGATGTGAGCATAAATGTGTCGTTTTGGGTGTGTCCTGTTAAATGCAAATGAGCTAATCTCTGCACTAAATGGTTAGATAGTGAAAATTAAGAGGCGGTATTATCCCCTTCTGACATCACAAGGGGAGCCAGATTATAACAAGCTATTTTTTCACATGCTTGCAGAGAATGGTTTACCAAAACTAAGTTACTGGTAAAAACTAAGTTACATTTTCGAGGTTGATACAAACACTGGTGACCCAATTATAGCGCTTAAACATGGAAAAAGTCTGATTTTCATGATATGTCCCCTTTAAGTATGTCAATGTAATTTTTTGTGGTTATGATCACTGTATGATCAAACAAATACATCTGTGTAATACATTTAATTTCTGTTAAACTATGCGGCTGTAAAATAAATACTACTTTTTCAATGGTTGCATGGAGATGCACTAGCAATAAATAAATAAATAGTGGAAAAATGTTATTTTATAAATGTGTGCTTTGTGCTTGCCTATAAAAATGTACAATTTATAAAAAACACTTTCCAAACAAAAATAAGTATATAAGATCTTAAGCTTTTGCATTTTTAATATTACTGCAATGGCATACCATGATTCATCCTGTTTGAGGGTGTAATGGAGACCGTGACCCTTTCTGATCCACAGCCATTATGGTGATCTCTTAGCAGTGGGAAGCCCACCCGGACACATGTGACCTTTCTGAAAAAGATGCCACAAAGACAAATTCTCCAACTCACATCCGCCCTGCTGTGTTTATCTGTCTTTCATTTCTTAACATACGATTTGAGGCGCGCTCGTGAATCAATCTAAATCAAACAGCAAAATCTTTACATATATTCAAAAGATGCATTACACTTCTGCTGCCCAACATCATCTCTCTCTCTTGCTCTGTAAAGCAGGAGAACAGATGTTGTAGGAAAGCTAAAGGGTCTTCACACACACACAAACAGGTGCATATGTTTGCTTATTGTTAGATAAAATGTTATATGACATTTTCTGTCTTACTTGCACCCCTCGTATCTTTTAGGAGCTATTGCGTAGGTGACAAACTCGATTCACTTGACAACAGGACACACACACGGTGGACTGACGTGATAGACACTCAAAGCTGTCGTCAATGAAAAATAAGGGAACAGATGCTAGGGAGTAAGATTTAAAAATTGATCTTTCCCTATATTATCACACCTTTAAAAGTCAACACGATGTCACAATTAAACTCATTTACTCTGATCTGAAATATAAGAAAATAAGTTTGTCCTTATGTTTTCTTTCACTTTGCATATGACACATCTTTCCTTTAAAGCTGACTCACTAATTTCCATTATTATTCAACCCCTCACCATCAACAATCTGGCTGCATTCTGTTGTTACGCCTCCAATCAATTCCTGAACATGGCCTCCATCCTACATTTTCCCTCATTAAATATTCTATTTCACTAGGAAACACATTACGTTTACTTATCAAACAAACACTTTTATCTATTGCATCTCACGGTGCGTTTAAAGCTATGCATTTTATCACTATGTGTGTGCTCCATAGGAAACAAAACCATGACCTTTGCGTTTCTAATGGCGCGCTCTACAACAAGTTGATCTCCGAAAACATATTTCAGGAGCAATAAAGAGCCGTTAATACCATTTCGTGTTGACCTTAAGGTTACAAGCTGAAAAATCAAGGCAATCTTCTCTCATTCTGCGAACAAATATTTAGCGTATATATATTGTACTTTCATAGCATCATAAATTACATTAAACACATACAGTTCTCCCAGAGCACAGTGAGGTTTCTAAGCTCCTCACTCAAGGCCACAATAGAGATAAAGATCCTTTAGTAACGCTCTAATTCACACATCCTGCTAAATAGGATTAAACCTCTGATATGTGAATTGCTATCTCACAGCCTAAACCAAAAGGCTATAAGCACCAGAAGTGAACTGACTCAGTGACCAACACATTGCCCCACATCTGCGACTGTCCTACAGGACGTACTGTAAACACCCTCTGTGTTTTCATCGAACGAAGGGTTAACAGAATAAAAAGTGTCCGCGAGGAGTGACACGCACGAGACGCTTGAAGAGATTGAGTGTGATGAGCTGAAAAAAGAAAATCTGCTTTTCACAAGCTGCCAACTGCATAAACAGAACACACACTCATATACGCACACGCGTTGCCAACTGTGATATGGAGACAAAATCGTCTCTCACACTGAGTTGTTTTTGCCTGTAGGCACATCAATACTTAAACACAACATGTTAATATTTCAATCTTTATACAAATAGACACTTTTAAAAAGCATTAGATAAAAATGTTTTTATTCGTGAGCATGCACGCACACATTTTTGTTTAAGGTTGGCTCAGATGGTCACCTCTGACCTCTGGAAACCACGACAACAGGTTAATAAAATGATCACCATGGAAACCGGAAGCATATGAAATCGTTCTCTTTGAAGAGGATAATTCTTTATTTTTGACAGGTTGTGCCCTGAGATTTCTTCATGTGTGTGTGACAGATAAAATCACATGGACATTCACTGAGTGACTGATCTGTGCGGGTGTGCATGCACTCATTGTAATCCCTAAGGTGTGGGAACAAAGGTATTGATCCCATAAGGATAACCACAAAAATAGTACTGCAAGTAAATTTTGACCTTGCAGGGACATTTTTGGTCCCCATGAGAAAAACAGCATATAAATCAAGCTAAATGATGTTTAGTTGAAAATCTAAAAATGCAAAAGGGTTATTCTCACGAAATCCATACTTAGAAGGTGTCCAGCATCAGATTTTTTAAAAAGCCATTGAAGCCATTTTTTTTGCATAAAAACTTACTATAACCATTATTTTTAGAGGATTTAAACAATATTTCCTATAGAATCAAAAATTATCATCACCGCAACATGATATTACATTAAATATGCATTTACAAACTCATGTTTCGGTTATGAGAACTAAAAAGTTGTCTATATATGACCAACAAAATTTCAACTTTTATCTGGAGAGAAAAAATAAGAACTGCTTATCTGGTAGCCATCTTGAGTGTCACAGTCAATTATATCCTTTTCAACAATAAAAAAAAAATAAGTTCCTTGGGGGCTTAAACAATGATTGAAAATTGTTACGGAGGATGATAAAATTGGTCTTGGACACATTTATATTCCTTATTATTGTCTCTACATTTACCAATGATCACCAAATACCACATGTTTCTTTACTGTAAACGTTTATAGTATAAAATGCACTGAAGCTTTTTATTTTTTAGATTTTTTAATTATAAATATTTCCATGTCAAAGAACCCAAATCCAGTCATGGACACATTGCGGTAATGAAAATTTCCCTTAAATGTGGAAAAACAACAAAATTAGTTTGTATGATGTCATTTGAAATCATGTGCAAAAAATAGTACATGAAGAGGTGTTTGGAACCGTATGCTTCTTATTTTGATACTCTTACTTTGCATTTATTTTTTTATCAAAATGTTTCATGATTTTTATGTTTTTTTATCATAATTTCGCGAGATTCACCCAAAAGGTTTTCTGTGAGGTGCCGTTTAGAAGTTGAATGGGAGGGGGAATATAATATACAGTTATATGTATATTATTTTCTATGGAAAGTACCCATAAAACATGGAAACGCAGCGTGTGTATGTGTGTACATGAACGGTACCATTTAGGTAAAGATATGTACCTTTAAGGTACCACCGCAGTGACAACTTTTGTAACTTCATGTATCTTTAATAGAGACATTTTTTTAATTATTGAAAAAATAACATTTTAATGATTAAATGACTTCTTATTTGTTCCTTTGTGTTTTAAGTCAAATCCAAAATGTTTTAGTTCTGAAAGGTTTTATCCAATTTCTTTTCATGACACCATGTGACACATTCTCACAGCTGAAGAGCGACTGTGATGGAAATTTGAACTATGTCAATTATGAAAATGACTAACCTTTCACCATCAAATAGTTTTCACTTCACAGTTATCTTTTCATGAGATTTCACTTTGATTGTTCAAATTAATAATTTTCTGTGACATTTAAGATTGAAGAGTCACCCAGAAACTATTTTGTTATTGGTTACTCAAGATCAGATCTAAGTTTATTCTCAGTTTATATCCTCTTGAGCTGAGTAATTCAATTAAACTGTCTTCAAAAAAAGGGTAAAAAGCATGACAAATTGTATGCAGGCTCATTTGATTTATAGAGAACGAGTTTGTAGACATTAGCGGTCTACTTTAAAGGAAAATACCACCGTTTTCCAATATTTTACTATATTCTTACCTCAACTTAGATGAAGTATTACATACCTATCTTTTTTCAATGCACTTACATCATCACTGTAAAATGATGTAAGTAATGGCGCGCAGTAACATCATCACTCCTGACTATTCCCCATCTCGCTCAAACTTCCATCAATATTACTGTGCCTGAGGTTGAAGTGCTGCAAACTAAGTGCTCTTCCACCATACAATATAGTCCTCATTTTTTATCTGCTTAAAAAATTGCCAAATTTTATTTTGGGAAGTGTTTAGTGGCTTCTAAATTCATCCCTGTTTGGATCCTAAGGAATGAATGGGGCTAGGCTAAATGCTAACACAATCACAACGTGCTGTACAAAGATCAAGTGCACGCATTGAAAAAAGATATGTATGTATTAATTAATCTAAGTTGAGGTAAGAACATCGTAAAACTTTGAAAAACGGTGGTGTTTTCTTTTAAGAAGAAAGAGTGAATGTTTCGAAAGTAAATTTCATTTAACCAAGTCACATTACAGGTTTGCCAGCATAATTTGGTCATAATTAATTAATTAATTAATTCTACTGACAAATTTAATTCTAGCAAAATTAGTCCCTGATTACAACTAACTTAAATGTAAAAAGATTGAATACCTTTTTGATCCACATTAAGTTTGCCCAATACATTAATGATAAATGTAGGTCTGCATTATTAAGAAATACACAATTTATTTCATAATATAAGAACATAACTTTTTATTCGCTGCTGTATGACCAAACAAGACCTAAAAAAATATGTCTGCATTTATTAGCAGGGTGGCTTACTGGAACCAACCTCTTTATCACCGAACATTATATAAGAAAACCCACTAGAAGGCTGCAGCTAATACACAACAGGATTCTGACCAAAACCAAATAAACTGAGCTCATCATCACAGGCTGCTTTAAATTGGCTTTCAGTCACATACACAATTGATTTTAAAGTGCTTTTACTTGTTTATACATCACTCAATGACCGAAAGACACTGATACGCTTGTAAAATATAAACTCAGCAGATCTCTAGGTCGGCTTGCAACACATAGGGATCATTGTTATCATAGTGAGAAAGGGCTAAGCTAATATGACACCTCGTAGCTATGAAAGTCCAGACTTACATATGTGGAGCTCAGATGCAAAAGCCACTAAAAGCCACCTTTGTTAAAATATGAGATAATGATATTAACTATATAACTCGGTTCATTATCTGTTCATCAAACACTTTTGCTTAAAATCCACTTAATCCTGGCCATTCAAAAATACCGCTTTGTTTGCGGAAAAGTCTGATAAAAAGTATTATTTACAAGAAAACATTTCAGACGCACTTGAGGGTTTTGCATCTAAGCTCTTACTGTATGTGTTTACCTTTGAATAACTAAGCAATGTTTGCAGTTTTACTGTTTATTTTATTGTTTATTTACTGTTTAAATATTTATGTATTTTTCTTTAGTATTTCTTTTAAATCTATTTTTAAGCAAACTTATATTTACTTATTGCTAATATTCTTAAAAGATTTTAAATGTGATATTCCTATTTATTTCCCTCTTTATGCAGTAAATGCCACGCCTATGTAAAGCGCTTTGAATGTGTGCTGCATATGCATTCCCTATTTGTCATCTCCGCCTTGTTTGTAATTTATGATGATTAAAACAGATATAAATAATTGTATCTACTGAGAGCAGCAGATGAGTGTGATGAAGAGCTCCCTTCATTCTGTTGTCTTTAAACATCACTCTTAAAAAAACTTTCTCTTAAATGTCTCTTGAGTTTTCTGTGGATTCTGGGTACAAACAGCATGTGCTTAAACTCTAAAATAAGACTTGTGTCTGTTTGGTTTAAATTAACCTAAACTTTAAAAACCCTGTAATTTTACAGTTTTATTTTACAGATTTTCAGTTAAAATTACGTAAATGGACTGCAAATTTACATATTCACTGTAAAATCACACGAAAACATGTCAATCTGCATTTAAGCTTGGTTGTTTTTGACCCGAAATTCTGTGTTGTTTCTAACCATGGTTGGGTCAAAAATGTTTTTTCTACCCAGTTGCTGGGTTTGTCCAAATTTTACCCAACCATGGATAGAACCAACAGCAGGCTTTTGGTTCATTATACATTAATACAATATATTTTATGATTTTGTTACAATATTTAAGATATACTTTTAATAATTATTAGTAGGGCTGGGCGATATTGACCGAACTTCAGATTTTGGTCATTTTTGAATGAATGGTTATATAAATATCATAAATGGGATGTTTACATACAATTACATAACAACCTTTATTAAAACAGCATATGAAATGAAAATTCAAAGACAGGATTTTCCTCCTTGTTTGAAAATATTTCATTTACATTTCTGTCAAAGCTTCTGTTGCAAAGAAGGGTCATATCAGACCATACCAATATAGATGATTTCATCCCATATTACACTGCGGAAAAAATACTGATATATTACCAAAACTCGATATACCCCCAGACCTAAATATTCATAGTAAGTTTGGCAAGGACCCAGATTACATCCATAACCTGTAATTTTACTGAAATCGATAACGTGGCATCATTCCAGCCGTCTAAATGGGAATCATTCTGAATAAAAAAGTAATTGCTAAATTACAAATACCATCTGTGCAGTTTTTAACTTTTCCAAAAAATACTTGACAAATTGATATTGACTGCATTTCTATTTCTTTCTATCTCTTCTTCTTTTTCTTCTCTATTTCTATCTTTAAAACTACCCCCCGACACACAACAGGCATGTTCAAAATAGTGAAAAAAAACCCCTGTAAATTGGTGTTGTTGCCTCTTTATGACAAACTTGCTTTATTGTTTCCTATTCTTTGTAAGTCTTCATTAAAAAGATGATTTTGTAACGCAAAAGTTCAGTTTATATCTGTTTATAAACACACGTAAAGAATATGTAGGTGAAGCAGGACACCTACTTCCGAAGTGTGTACACTAATCCATGTGTGCATGCAAACACAGCAACGACAAAGTGCATAAGTGATGCTAAGAAGTCTGTTATCACAGTAAGACTCCTGTTTGTTCCTTTGTTGTTCCTTTAACCACAATCCCAGCAGCCTCTCTCTCTCTCTCTCTCTCTCTCTCTCTCTCTCTCTCTCTCAAACACACACACACTCACACACACACACACACACACACACACACACACACACACACACACACACACACACACACACACACACACACACACACACACACACACACACACACACACACACACACACACACACACACACACGCAGAAGCCTTTAACTCTGCTGGCTGTGAGAGGTCTAGCAGTAGTGTTATGATTTTGTCTCTGATAGCCTGCTGTTGCCGTTTCCATGGTTACCCAGCATTTCCCAAATCCTAAAGAGAATGAAAAATGGAAGTTAGATAAAGTTTAATAAGCAAGAGATAGCATGGTGAGAGAGTTAGGTATAGATCACCCCATATCTGCATTTACAATAAAGTCTGTTGACCCTTTTTGTCCACAGAAAACTACCTGCGAGTCTTTCCACCTGTTCAGACAGACTGCAGTCTAGCTTCAGGCTTCAAATATGCAAAATGTTCTTATGAAAATACTTCAGTTATTATAGGTTGGCTGTACCTTGTGTTTCCGTGTGGGTGTATTGACTGTAACTTTGGAGGCGATCCACATTTATGTGACCCTGTCTGTGAAATCAATTGTTTTTAATCATTGATTTGAACAAATACCAAGGGTCTTACTCAGACAATATTAAAGATATATATATATATATAGAAGGTCATATTTTTACAGAATGTGCTTTACATTATTTAAGATGATTGTGATAGGATTTATGTAGATGTAATTACTCTAGCTGGGTTTTTACAAACTGGGTCATACATATATTTCTACATTCAAGTAAACAGATGATGTACAAAGAAGGTGGTTGCATACAGAGTGGTTTTCTTATAAAGAAATTACTTCACTCTATACATTTTATACATACATGCACGCCATTGAAATCGAACCAATGACCTTGATATTATTACCACTCTACAAATAATTCTGATTGAACTTAATTCAGTAATGTACAGTGCAACATATATTCCAAACAAGTTTTATTTGCTTTAAATTAACATACATTCTCCTCAAACACTAAACTCAAATAATTGTGAACGTATAAAAACAACGTCAAACTACTAGCTAGCTGTTTTACACACTTACTTGTTAAAGATTTTCTATTTTAAACATGGTATAATTTTGCCAGATGGAGAAAAGAACCCAATGTAATTGCCTTTTATTCAAAGTAACATTTTAAGATTTAAGATTTTCATTATATTAGCCTATCCTCAAGCAAACGCTCTACCCTTCAGCATAATGGAAACCACCTTAAACCACCAACATAACAGAAAATGAAACATTAATAAGACTCCTGCTTTCTCATCTTGCTAAAATAATGATAAAGTAAAACATTTTGTTCACTCTCCAGTCGAATGAAGAGCGTGCTGGGAACTGAAAATCCTAGTTTCAACAATGCACATATTAAAAACAACACATTTTTATTGCATATTGTCTTGTAATAACTTGTTTAAAAAAGTCAATTGGACAAAAGAAACTAAATTAATTTGCTTCGTGCAGTCGAGCATCAGGAAAACTAAGAAACCAACTGTTATGGGGCTAAAAAGCACCTTTATCATTTTAATAGCAATCTGTAATCTGATCGAATACTTTGCATTCAAAATATCATCTCAAAAATTGATTCAATTTAATATTCAATTTTATTGCCAGTGTTTTTTGGAAGCTCAAGGACTGTGTGTGGTCTTCCTTAAATCTCCAGGAAAGTCTTTGCACTCGACAGCCATGTTTGCAACACCTCCGGGAAGCTATTTTAGTCATAAAGGAGGTCCAAAACTGCCAACTTCCATACTATACAGTATATAAGGGGAAAGCTGCAGGCTTCAAAGTATTCAAAAAACAGTATCTGGAGGACCTACTACGTCTGGCAAGATTTTGAAGTATGCATTTGAAAGATACTTTACTATCCTGTGAGCCCCCCGCAGAGGAGTTAACCAACAGAGAAGAAGAAGGGGAGGTGTCGTCATATTAAAAAATGTCAGAAAGCGGTGAAGCGGCTCTATTTAAATGTAAATAAATAAAGTAGAAAGCCGTTCTTTGTGGTTAAATTGCACTTGTTTCTTGTTGTTATGACAACGTAGGTCATGTGATGTATCAACACGTACATCACTTGTATTGTTATGAATCGGGAAGATTGCAAACGTCAGAATGGCTGCTCTAGTCCAGCCTCCCAGTAAAAAGAGATCGGCCCTCTCCCAAATGGAACACACTGGGCTTGTGGACATCCTCAAAGTCCACACTTTGATGACATCATATATTGCAGACCTTAGGGACCCTTGACGCGAGTCCACGAGGGCGCACCACAGTCGTATTTTGGGACAGATTTGAGCACCACGCAGGAAAAAGGAAGAGAAGTTACCCATCAGAGTGAATCCCTCCCATCAGTCATTTGATTCGTCTAATTGCTCTTTCGCAAGGACTTCTGGGTTGGTAAGTGCATGAAGCCTGCAGCAGTGTGCTGAAGACCACATCAAGGGTCCAAAGGGGGCGCTGATGAGCACACTTTGGAGCATAAAAATGACAGATGGGATACCCTAGGGACTCGTAGACTAAGCGAGCATCCACGAGACCAAAAGTCCACATTTGGGACAGGGCCACAATAATCAATCAGGATCCTCTGGGAGAGGGACTTTGGGCATGTCATGTTCATCTTCGGAACACAGTTTAAGATGTTTTATATTTAGTCAGAGAGCTTTCTGACCCTTTCATTGAAAATGTATGTGCGGTATACTGTCCATGTCCAGAAAGGTATTAAAAACATCATCAAAGTAGTCCATGTGACAACAGTGGGTCAGTTAGAATGTGTTGAAGCATCGAAAATAAATTTTGGTACAAAAAAATTTGAACTTTATTCAGCATTGTCTTCTCTTCCGGGTCTGTTGTGAAAACACGTTCACCACACTTCAGTGATGTTGCTGACGTGTTATCTAAAACATCTTTAACTTTGTTCTGAAGATGAACGGAGGTCTTACGGGTTTGGAACAACATGAGGGTGAGTCATTAATGACATAATTTTCATTGTTGGCTGTACTAACCCTTTAACAGATGATCATTGGCTGTTTTTACTAGAAGGCGAGACTTAATAATGCACAATTTCAGATAACCTTGGCGTAGTTATATAAAACTGTAATGCGGTCGACAGACCTGGAGCTTAGGTGTGCATTGACTGAAAAATAATGCACACCCATATAACGTTTCTCAACCAATGAGAATAAAGCATTTAACAGCCCTGTGATATAATAAGCATTTATATCTAATGTGATTAATGCCTTAAGTGGTTCTCAACATTTTTCACTTCAAGGCCCCTCTATTTTCCAAAACAATATTTGAAGGCCCCCCTACTCACTCCATTTCTACGCAATAAAATGTTCTAGAGCTTGGCATGACAAGGTTATTTTATCTTATTTTAATGCTTTGTTTGGTCTTATCCTGAATACTTCATATCACCCCCTTGAAAATCTATTAAGGCTCCCCTGTGGTCCCTGGCCCCTTGGTTAAGAAAAACTGGCTTCAATTTAAAAAACCTGAGAACTGAACGTCCATAAACAGTAGTGGCAGCGTGCACCTCATGCTATTTTACTGCATTCACTTTTTGGATCAAAGTGTCTGTTAAGTGCTTAAATGTAAAAGTGTAATTCCGAGGGGATTGAACCAGCTGCCACTGAGATGAATAGGAAAGCTATCGAATAGTTTTCCTCAGGTATTATAGACCTTCTTGCTCTTGCTCAAAATGTATTTTCACTATGTGTGCATCTTTAACCTATGACTTATTTAAATGAACTCGGTACACTGTAAAAAGTAATACCTAGATCTAACTTATAAAAAGTGAGGCAAATGACTGCATGGGAAGTTTTAGGTTGAGTCAACTTGCAACCTTTTTTAAGTATATTGAACACACTAACATTACTTAATATGAATGCAATAAAATTGAGTTGAGATAACTAATTGTACTAGTATTACTCAGTTAGATAAACCTACTTTTCTTGGTACAGGTAACATATTTATGGATAGTTGTTGTTTTTATCTCATGAGATGAGGGCTAGAAACGTTTATTCAAACAATGCACCCACTCAGTTTCGTTTTGGGCAGCTGTAAAGCGTGACATACTTCAGTATGCAGTCTATGCACAAGCACCAGTCTTCTGAACGATGGTAACTACAAAACTCAAAGAAGAAAAAAAAACTCTTTCAAATATCGAAGATGAACAATAAACACTAACAAGTCTTTCTTTTTAGTTAAAAACAAAACAAAAAAAGTTTCAATTCAAATTTCACTCTCCAAATGCAGTCCCATGCAAAGCATGCTGGGAACTGCAATTCCACTGCCTAGTTAGTTGTGTTTACTAAAATAATTGATGTAGTTTTAACACAAAATTATTAAGTTAATTTCTTTCTTACAAATTTAAATCGATTATACATAATAAAATTAAGTTGAATTTACTCAATAATGTGTTCATTTAGAATTAATCAATTTATTCCAATTTTTATTTTATTTTTACTCATATTTTGATTAAAAAAACAAGAATTAATTTTTTTTTAATACAGTTTACTCAATTTATTTTTGGTCAATCTACTAAGGCACAGAAACACTTTTTACAGTGTACACTGAGGAAATGCATACATTCACTCGGGTGCAGTGTGACAAGAACAGGCGTGTGGTTTAAACACTTCTGGGCATTCTGGGTAAAAACATCAGAAAACGCACCCATACTGTGATCTGGCCCACATCTTCCCTACTCTCATTTAATCAACCTAAGACAAAAACAGTAGAGAGAGAAAGAAAAAACAAGTGGGGTTTTGCTCCTTAATGCCTCTTTTTTATGTTCACAGCATATATCTGTCCTCGCTTTCGTTCTCTCTCGCGCTCATACACTCAAAAAAATTGTTTGTTCAATCAACATAATTGAATTAAGGAAAACTTTTCCACGAAATAAGATTAGGCTTGTACAACAAGAATAGAATAAGTTAATTTAAACAAATAATATTTTGTTGCACCAACTTAATAAATATATTTATATTGCTCATAAAATTATCTTGTTCAATAAACTAAATTCAGATAAGGAAAACTTTTCCACGAAATTTTTTCTGGTCTGTTCAACAAAGACAAAACAAGTTCATTCAAGCAAAAAAGTCTAGTTAAACCAATTGTCAGTTTCTATATAATACTAATTAGCATAAGCACACGTTAGCATGCTAATGACACATTGGATGGACATGTGAAAAGAGACTGATCTTCAAACAGTCATTAACACAGTTAGTGCTTTTTAAAATAAGTACGTATGTCACATCCACAACTTAACCACAAGCCACACTCTTCTGCACGATGGTAACCAAACAATTCTTAAAAATATAACACAAAATCTTCTAAATCAATAAGATAAACCAACATTAAACACTATAAAGTCTTTCTCTTTACCTAAAAATGCATAAAATAACACTTAATTAAAAAAATTACTCTTCAAAGGCAGTTACATGCAAAGCATGCTGGGAAATACAGATTCACGGCCCAGTAAGTAATAGCAACAGAAATCATTAATGTGGTCCCAATATAAAATTATTGAGTTCATTTATTTTTTTTAAATTTAAGCAGATTGAACATTATAAAAATAGGTTGAGACAAAAAAATACAAAATTGTGTTGTATTAACTTGTTTCATTTAAGTAAATTAGACAAGGTGCAAAAAAATTTTTTTTGAGTGTACCCTTACTTTCAGCTTGTTTCTTGTGTTTGGGTGGTATCTAGGTGTTTGGATGCTTGAAAGTTTCCCTTCAAAGACCTCCAACTTTTCGGTCTCATCATCTGCCTACAGAACACACACACACTCTCATACTCATGCTCATGTCAAAGGCAGGACAGGGCTCAAGAGTACGGAGCTATATATTCTGCTTGGGGGAAAGCTGCATCTTTCCTTCCTTTCAAAACGCTCAAGTGCCTGTCAAAACGTCTGATAAATATTCATGAAGATGGTAACATTTGGCAGGACGAACTCTCACAGACACACTCGCACACGCAGGCTGTCTGACATTTGGGTGTGTTTGCAGACGGACGTATGTCTGTTTGCCTGGAGAGACATGAAGATCAATAGGGCGTAATTACACTGTTTGTGCTGGAGCTCCTCTCGGATGTGCATAATTAATTGGTACTTCGCTTGTTTTAGCGGTGCCGGTTCTGACAACTTTTAAAACGCACGGAAACTGGGTCAGTATAGAGCGAATGTCTGGTAAAGTCTTCCGGCTGGTTTCCCAGACAGTTATTAAGTCAAGTCCAAAGGATTGTCAACAGAGAATCACAATCCACAGTACAATTTACTCAATGACAATCCTTCCCTGAAAAAACTGCCCAGAGGAGGCAAGACTGTACTTCGCTTTGTTGGAAGCTTTGGTCTGTAATTAAAAAAATAGAATTATAAATTAAAAATAAATGTATAAACATATAATTCCTTTGACACAAGCATCACTAGGCAGAATTGCAAATTTTATTCAAACAGGTTTCCCACGTCTTTGATTGGTTGGCCAAACAGATAGATGTGCACTAGTCTAGAGAGCACACATCTCCCGGAAATCCTATATAATTCAACCAATTTGCCTTCGACATCCATGAAGTGTTTCCAGAAAAGTGTTCCATATGCATAAGACGTTTAGTGTGTCCAAGACTAGATGCACCCCAAACTCATGCAACTTTGCAGTCACCTAAAGAGTTTATATTAGTACCTCAGAGGTATATATTGATTGCATATGGTGCTTTTCGATTGCAGGGTACAACTTGGCTCGGCACAATGCGGCTCGACTGGTTTTCCACTATGTGGGTGGATTATTGACTTATCATTACACTTGCCCCGCCTCTACTGCCATGACATCATCATAAACACGGGACAAACAAGCAACAGAGCATATAATGGAATGCAGTTTTTCCTGAACATTATTTGTGTCGGTCTGCCACAAAATCAGATTTGACCTCCACAAATAGATTTTTGCACATTGCGTTTTTCACTACCTCTTTCTCACATGACAGGTTCTGTACAAACACCAGTCAGTCTCTGCACTTTGCTGACCGCTTATTTAAGCCTTGGTGCTTAATGGTACGGCTCGCTTGGAACCTCAACTGAGGTGGTACTAAAAAAAAAGGAATTGGATACTATGTACTGTACCCAGTGTAAAATCCCACCAAAAGTGAGCTGTATTATGTTCCATGCAATGAAAAGAAAAGGAACCATTAGCAGGGGTAAGCGGGGCACAAACTAAAGCAGGGTTAATTGTAACGTGGCTACTTATATATTTATACAGGGCCAAGCAATCTGTGCTTTTGGTCTTTTTTCTCTTACAATCAAAAGATGATGATCTGTGAATTTGTTAAAAAGTTTTGTGTTTTGGAGTCATGAAAGTAAATTTCTTCATCTTATGTTTTATTCGATTTCTGAGTTGGGTGTGTAAGTCATCAAATCCAACCTTATATTATTTTAATCACTGTCTTGTTAAAGTAACACTATGTAGTTTTTCAACCTTCATAATATATTTTCAAGACCCTTGTGATGGTACATTAAAATAGGTTGAATGACATGTCTACCATGCCCTGATGGGGTCTATCATTTTTACTCGTACTTTAAAACTTGGGGTTTCGGGTAGTAACCCCAGCACAAAAAGAACTACATAAATCTGCTTTACGGCATACGTCACTTCCTCCACTTCCTCAAATTCAGACGTGAGACCGCATATATTTATTTTCCTGATTTTTTTGTCATGGCCGAAGCAGCAACTAAGAAAAAGAAACCCAAGGTTTTGTCGGAGGAGACCAGGAAGAGAAAACGGGAGACTGACAGAATAAAAGGAAGGACGAGGATCAATATTGGGCCAGCATTCGCTCGCTGGTGTGAACTAAAGGAGGAGGAGGGGTTCCAGACCGATGCTGACTTGGCCATCATGCTTTTGGACTGTAATGTTATATTGCTTGCATATAAGTCCTGTCTGGCACCCGAACACTATTTTTTTTTTTTTGAATGTGAGTTTACTGGAGGCTACTGAGCCCCTAAGGGGACATGGAGCAAAAATTAAATAAAGTTTAGTATCGCATGCTCACGGAAACTATCGCATGCGGATGTAAAACTACCACGTTTAGCTTCGCATGCTCAGAGGCGATTCTAGGGTCTATGGGGGCCCCAAGCAGAAAAATCCCTGTGTGCAAGAAGTGTGCAAAACTTTTATACAATGTCCTTTGCTTAACCCACTATTCTACAGTGCAACAGTTACTGCGAAAGATACATATATACAAGTGTAATCTTCATCATACCTAACATTATTAACATGTTTGGATGCATAAATGGCATAACATGTTTGGAAATAATGACAGCAGAGAAATATTTTCTACATTATACAATGATAGCAATGATTAATAACTTATTTTTACAAGAATATTTTAAGAAACCATTCATTTTATGACTGCTATACTAAATAATCTCAGTAAAGTTACTGCTAACTGTTATGTAAGTTAGTGTCCTAGAGTTAAATATTAGTAAACTAAATATTAATTTCATATCTGAAAATACAGAACAGTATAACACATACGTATGTTGATTTTCTCAGCAACAATGCAATTCTATAGACTTGACAAGAGGTTTTCCAGAGATTTGTTTGATAATGTTTGAGACCTGACAGGGTGAGGATGTAGTTTGTCTTACCTCCCTTAAACTTATCATCTCTCCTTTCTGCTTTCCTTTCCCTGCTGTGCACAAAACATTTCTGATGTCCATCTACAGGAACCAATAATGATCGAGTCAAAATAGGATTTGCATTGTTATTTAGAAACTCCCTTTAGTCTCGTCATGTTTTCATAAGCTAACTCACTCGCGTGGCGTCTTTTGAATGCGGTTGTGCGCGAATGAACGCAAAGAAGCGCACGGACATGAATATGTCCAATTTACGCAATAAATTGAATATGTCCAAATTACGCAATTTACAAGGGTAAATTGGTAACTACATTGCATATCCGTATTTGCCGCGATTGTCTTTGTAAAGGATTGCACTAGTTAACTGCTAAAATTTAAACATGAAATTTACACTTGGGCACGTGCCTGACTGGAGCTGGACCGGACACATTAAACCGCATGTGGGTACGAGGCTGCTCACTTTAGCGCCTTTTTGCTGTTAAATTGTTTTAAATCACTTGAGTGTTAGCATTTGCAAGCCTTTGAAACACGTGCAAATAATAAACTTTTCCTATTTAAATTTGCGTATTAATCTGGCAATCGCAAGCCAAACCGTGGGTCGTGATCCGTACGGATCAACTGCGACAGCACGACTGAACGATACAACGTCACCCATTCGCTACGTTCATTTTCGAAACTGGCAAGTTATCCACCTGGGTTGGATTTTGACTGGGCTAAGCCAATGTCAATCAACATTCCATCCAATCGGAATTTTGATATGCAGTCATGTTGAGTATCTATGTTCATCTACCGGGTGTAGCTGGCCATCCGAGAAACAAACTCGGGGGCCCTCTAGTGGCTCGGGGCTCCAAGCAGTTGCCTGCCTTGCCTGTTGACAAGGTGCGCCTCTGCGCATGCTCATGTGAAACTTTTAAGAGAAACTTTTGTCACGTGACCCTGTGGCGGCATAGTAGCATCATGGCCCTATGACATGGGCGATCCGGGTTTGATTCCCCTTTAAGGCAATATTTTTTATATAAACAAGCGACCACCTTTACAACTGGCTTGTAAACATGAGCTAAGCGATCTTTTGGCGTAAACCCAATGAAATTATATTCATATGACATGCTGGAAGGCACACTTTGTGAAATAAAGAGTTGTCTTCTTTTCCTTTGCGACAGTGCTGCGGCGCTTGTGGCCTCTAGGGGTGCTACACGTGAAAAATGCTTGTCCAGCACCCCCTAGTGGCCAAAAAGTTCCGCGGTGTGCCTTTAAATAAAACATAACACCATTTTGAAACATGTCAACAACTCCTAACTGATAGCTGCGATTGGAAACATTTTTACACAGTGGGGTTAGTTAAGCCTCAGGTATACAATCATAATGAAACAAAAATAATGTAACTGTTTATACAATATCAGGGGAAATAACTGACAAATTATGATTTTTTTTGGCTTAATTGTGAAGCCCCTTCTAAAAAATCTTTTTATATGCATTTAAGCATAATACAAGGATGGTTAGATGAAAGATCATGAATGGATAAATGTGTGGATATCTATTTATTATAGGCAGATATTTAAACATTATCCACCTTTAGTATATAGACAGAATTTGATTGAATTATTTGTGTTTAAACTAAATTTTCTAGCAGATGTTACAACAAACCCTCGTTTGCACTCCTGTTACTTTCGATGTAATTGTATGATAACGGTAGGTCCCACAAACAGACTTTAATAATTTTTTTTTAAATCAATTAACACACACATCTCTGCTACAAATAAACACCTAATCTAACTTACATATTTTTTTAATGATAGAGCCAAAGCCAAAAAGCGTTACTTTGTGCCCCACTCTCCCCTATATTACCTCTAAGGCAGTGGTTCTCAAACTTTTTCCCTTGTGTACGGTGCATTTTTTCGCGGCCCCCCAAAGAAAATTTATGACAAATTTGTTTTAAAACGTAACATTTTAATGAAACAAAACAAATTATAAAAAGTAGTGCTGTTGGTTAGTAGGCATTTTTTTTAGGTTTAATTACACAGAATTCATGACAAATTAATGTATTTTTTAAATGTCATAAGACTGGGGCCCCCTGGCACTATCTCCCGGCCCCCAGTTTGAGAACCACTGCTCTAAGGTACATACTGGGACCAAAAGTAGGCTTTACATATCTGTACCTAAATGGTACATATGGACCTTTTTAAAAGTGACAGCTAGGGACCATTTCTGTTTCTGACAGTGTATCAAATCATATATTTAGAGCCGTCTTTGCAAATTAAGCTGAGATAGGAGAAAAAAGACAGAAGCAAGCATTAACTCACATTTCTCCTGTGAAATACTGTAAATATTAATTCAGTCATTTTATTTGTTGGCAAACAACTTTCACTGTTACAACAAATATTAGTTATGAGTTCATTCAGTTTAGAATGCATATGAAAAGAATAAATAATAATTTCATTGACATTGTAATAATAATATTGATGATAGTAACAATAAAAAAGGTCTCAGTGCCGATCTGATTCTTTTTCCAGCCTCCTCTAAGGTCCTACGTATCTGATCTGTTAAAAAAATGATCAAATAAAATAAAAATCACAGGAATAAATATGCAGTCAGTTTTCTCAGGTTGGGTTAACAAGAAAAAGATGTGCAAGCTACAGAGGGAATATCGGTATAAGAATGAGTAAACAGTAGTTTTTAAGAAGCCGACCTTTTTAAGGTTGCTGCCATCTTCAAAACCACTCAGTTTAAGGTCATACGCACAATCTGCTCCTTTACAAGGTGCATGATTTTAAATGTCTGCACATTTTTACTTTAATCCAACTGGGCTTGGACCAGGTCAACTGTTTCCAAACAAATCCCATTAGCTTTTCTTACCCACCTTGACTAAACTGGCTAAACAGATTTTCTTTGTGCAATCCTGTTTAAGTACAAGACAAAATTTTAGCCTGAGAACATTTTTGTCTAGTTTATAAGGTTTATATCATTCCAATAAGCTGGAATTTCTACACTTGCTTCAAAGGAAGATGTTTGTTCTTAGCCATTAAAAGGTGACGTGTTCAAGGGTAAACGCTCTCGAATGCTCACGACATTGCAACTTTCCAGCATATTTGACAGGTGATGGGATCCCATCTGCAATATATGTCAATCACACAACAGTCAGTTCCCCAGAGTCTCTTGGATATAATCAACACAGTGAAAATTAGAATGACAAAATGTTGCATTTGGGAAAAGAGAAAGCGATGGCCATCTTTCTAAACAAGAGTATTTCTGGCTATAAAGAAGATTGTGTGTGCGTATATGTAGATATGTGTGCTGCGTGATAAGAAGGGACAGTATTTCGAAGGACCAGCACAGCGTTATGGGATTGGTCTAGTCTACAAAACACATACAAGGGGCAAAAGATGTCAAAAACATGAAACGCATACGACCATATGCAATATCAGGGATCTGTACATTTTGCATTGACATTTGTTCCATTTCTTTGTAATAGGTGAAAATGACCTTGCAATAACTGAGATTGTTACTAAAAAATAAACGTAAGAAAACCGATGTGTCCTCGGTCCTTTAGATTCGTCCTTTCAATTTCACGCTCGGAAACAAGATCGGTGCTAAACGATAAGGAATGTGTAGCAGAGAACCATACAGAAGTCTAGAGAATTGTGGGTAATGCAGTTCAATACAATAGAAGAGTTCAGAGTCAGGGTTGGTGGTCTCATTATCATACATGGTCATCTAGAACGGCAGCCAGTTTTCCCCAATCTGTTTACACGCTCTCCACACATTACAGTAATCCATTGTGGGCTTTGGGGAGAATCAGACAGCCATCGGATGACGGGCTTCGCAGAGGCCTTTCGGGATGTTAAGGAGATCTATGCAAATGATCCAGGGAAGAAAAGTTTGTCTGACTTAAATCCACGTCTCCTAATTGACTAGCGTGTCACGCCTGCGAATAAAATCCGCAATAGTTTTATTCAACAGATCAGTTTCCAAGGAGATTCACAAGAAAATGTCCACGAGACCTGCCTACGCGATGCCTAGTCCTTGTTGGAGCGTAGGAACAAGTTACTGACTCTAACTGGAACAGGATTTTGGTGTGGATCGGTACAGGATACTTGTATTTACGGAATCGAGGGCTATCTGGAATAAGTCTTTCTAGGGATCTATCAGTGCAGTAGGTAGTGTATCCCATGCCTTGTGCATTGTGTCACACACTCACACACACTAGGCGAGAATGTGTGTGCGTGTATGTCAGTGTCTATAGGCTGGTGACCAGCTGTGAAGGGTCTGGTGGCTGTTCTTCGGGCGACGAGTCTTCTTTCTCGGGTGGGGCGATGAACCCGTCGCTACCGCCCCGACCCATTTGATAATAGCTCTCCAGTTCCTGTATGTGGTTCCTGGAGCCCAGGTTCGGCATGCTCTTATAGTACACGTCATCCGACTCCATGACGACCCCTTTGCCGTTCGCCAGGTGCAGCTCGTTCCCCTCTTCCTCTTCGACGTCGTCATCCTCATCATCTTCGTCGTCATGGAGACCGTTGATGAGGTCGTCGGTGCCGTGCGGAAGGTCAGTAAGAGTGGGCATGCTGGTATAGAGCGAGTCTCTGAGAGGTGAGTGCGTGTGCGCGCGGGGAGCGTGCGTGTGCGACGAGTGCGTGTCGTTGGGCAGCAGCGGGAAGAAGCTCTCGCTGTTCTCCTGTGGCAGGCGCCGGTGGGCTGAGAACGTGTGCATGGGGGCGTGGTTTTCCGGAGGGGGCGGCCTCGGTGGGAGGAGCGGCGCTTGGGACTCCTCCCTAATCAGCTCTAGGGTTAACCCGCCCCCGTCGTCGTGCCTGTGAAACGCTCCGGGGTTATCGAGCACCATGACGTCATCCTTCGCGATGGAAGATGACCCCGCGACCCCTCCGTTGGCCATGTGGTTGTTTAGTTTATTGGTCAGGGTCCCCTGATGAGCCTTTCCCTGCCGCTCCTGAGTGTTTAGGTACGATGGGGCGTAGTTGGCTGTCAGCTCTTTCAAGATCTTTTTCTCAAGCGTAGTTGGCGGCTCGCTGCCTCGGGAACTGTAGGTGAGGTAATCACCTGCCGCCACACCGTAGCTGTTGCCGTGGTTACCGTTGAGCGGCAGCGTATCCATGACGCTGGAGTCTCGCGCGTTGTTTAGTATGCCCTCTGAAACACATGAAATCAAATGATTAAAATTTAGCAAACTTTAGCGCATCTACGGTATGCTTGGGAAAACATTTCTTAATATATATTTATGTATGTGCTTATGATTGCTGATAATTCAAACTATTTTATGAGAGATGCAATCAAATAGGATATTAACTTTACTCTTATAAAGAAACAGATGAATACAGTAGGGATGCGGATTTAACAGGGAGAGAAGATGGAAAGCCATGAGGAGAGAGGTACTGTAGAGATTAAATAGAAGAGAAGCTAAGGAGAATATATTATAAAATGTGGAGCTGTTGTGAAAGTAAATGAATCATACTTGAATCTCTGTAGGAGGCTGCAGAACCGCATGATAGGAGAGAGAGAGAAAGTGAGAATGATTACACATATAAATGCCCATGTCCACAAAGAAAGAGAGTGAAGTATTTTATTCTGCTCAGACTGTAACAGACATTAGTGACTAATGCTAACCTGCTGACTTTAGGACATATTGCAATTTTCACCAAATGATTAAATAGAACAGATGAAGACATAAACAACATTAAAAAGCTAATTAAACAGACACAGTACGTGAGCACAACATCAAATCTGTATTGTCTACACAGTTCTTAAAGATCATGTACATAAGAGTGTGTGTGCGCAAGTGTCTCTCTTGAAAGCTTTATTCGGACTGTAATTGTTTGGGGACCAGAGGTAATTTCAGCATTTATAAGTGCTAGTCGCTCTATTTTATTGCTGCCTGAATCGGAAATGTCAGTGTTGCCACTACCCAGGAGAAACTTTTAGGCTGAATTACCTGCAGGGTTGTGTGAAAATGTTTCTCATCCTGACAGCTCTTTGTATATAGCGTTTTGACAAAACGTGAGAAAAATGGTTTCACCTGTAGATGACCATTGTTAATAGGCATTTTCACATCGCAAAATAAGGGCGCTATCATTCTACATTCAAAGTATTACCTTGTATCTCAAACCTTAAAACAACGTTGTTTGTATATTCAAATTTAACTCGTGTCTTATCAACACGACGAGCTGCAGATATCCATGATGTTGTTTTCTTAAACATTTACTATTGAATTCCTTTGGAGCAAATAAAGGCAAATGGGTTTCAAATGGTATCAGTGACACTGTGTAAATATTGTCAGCCCATAAGAAAGAAAAACCACAGATGAGATATCTTTAATATTTCAATTATTTATCATTACTGGGATTAGAAGGAGAATGTGCTTTAGTATCTCAGATGTTTCTCCTAAAAAAAGACTCACAAATTTGATAAATGTCTCTATTAGAATATCAAAAGGGATCTCAACGATGATGTTGGCACGTTACAAACGGTGCTCAGAAGTTTGCAATAAAAATGTCAATAATATAAAAATTCCATAATTCTTAAAGTCACCCTGTGGTGAAAATGGTCGAGTTTTTATTGTTGTTTATTTCTATGTGGTGTGTTTGATTGCTGTAAGACAAACGATGGGCAAATTCATCATTCAACACCATTGTTGAGTATTTTCTTTACAAAATTGCAGTTTTCCAAAGACAGTCTCAAAACTGCAGTTCAAATTGTGAAAGTGGCCTTAGCAAGAAGTGGAATCTATTTACATATATATATATATATATATATATATATGGCAGGGATGGGTCTTAGGTCCCAGAGGGCCGGTGTCCTGCAGAGTTTAGCTCCAACTTGCCTCAGCACACCTGCCTAAAAGTTTCTAGTATGCCTAGTAAGACCTTACTGTAATTGGCAGCTTCAGGTGTGTTTAATTATGGTTGGAGCTAAACTCTGCACGACCGGCCCTCCAGGACCAAAGTTGCCCATCATTGATCTATGGTCTTAGCTGGTGTAATTAAATAGGAGCGGGGACTAATTTGCTTACTCATAGATCCACGTATGCTAAATAAAGCAAGAGTGTACATTCAAGCTGTTTTAAAGCGTTAAAAAGTTTATAGGGAAAACTTTTAGATACGCTGTTTTGATGCTCAAAGATATGTTTTTTAGGTGCGAAGTGTAAATTTTAGGAAGATCTTTTGACAGTAATGCAATATAATATAGATTACTGTTTTCATTGTTTGTACAAAGGCCTTACATAATATCTACATACTATAGGCCGTTTTTATCTACATAGACGGCAGGTCCCCTCTAAATGGAAGTCGCCATTTTGCATGTTTCCACAGCAGCTCTAAAGTTTCTTCACTACATTATCTCAGATGACGTTATGTTTGTCCTGTGGGGCTACCCTAGCTTCTCTATATGCTCCGAAAGGGAAGGGTCAGTGGCGGGACTTAGCCGTTGGTTGCAGTTCACAACCTCACCACCAGATGCCACTAAAATCTACACACTGCACCTTTAAGGGATCAAATTATTGACTACAGGGTGACTTAAAACAAATTTACCCAAATCAAAATAATTTCAAATCAATTATGCACGTCATGTTTCTACAGCAGTAGCCCTAAAGAGACAAACTGCAATAAAGAGCGCATTTCGTCACTACGTTGTCTAAAATGAGGATGACTGTCCTGTGGCGGCTACCATAGCCTCTCTATGCCTTTCGCAATTCGCCAATAAAATCTGATGTTTTTAACAATTTCTCATTTGTTTTTTTTACTGAAGCAACTTTTGAAGAAACATCTAAATTCGTACTTCAATGATCTCCTGACCTCTGATCAATAAAATAATTTCTCTGGAAGAATGCTTATTCTGGGGGGAACTACTGTACATCATGCATGACTTTCAGTCCGATTGGTGATAATGTGTTTTGTATGTGTGAGGCAAACCTTGTGTGTTGAACATGTTGGCAGTAGGGTTATTGTACACGGCAGACTCTCCCAGCAGCGTGTTATAAGGATTAGTGCCATGAGGACGTAACAGAGCATTGGAGATGAGATGGTTAGCCATGGTACCTACAACACCCATACACAAAGTGAGAAAGAGAGAGACAGATAGAGAGCGATACAGGAGGAAGATAAAGAAAGTTGAAAGGACAGAAAAGCAAGAAAGAGACAGAAAAGACGTACAATAAACAGTTAGCATGATGCAGACGACAAGTCCGTAAACTTGTGCTCATAGTGCTTTAAACATCATATCCGAGTTACTTTGGGTGGACAGGAATGTAAAATTTCCCATTTGGAGTGAAATGTCAGTAGAGCTCAGCGCAGATTATGTTTATGTTGGACAGCTGCTGGACGTTGCACATTTTGTCCCGTCATGACCTGCCGGTGCGATACGTTTGGGAACGTTTTTCCTTGACTTTACATCTACAAAACGACTTTGTTTCCACAGGACAATGAAGGCAAAGGAGCTCAGAGAAGCAAATCATATTATCATTTGGACATAACAGAGGCAGGCAGGCATTCAGAATGAGCAGGACATGGACAAACACGCACACTTAGATGTCTAATTCATTTGGACAGTAAGATCAGTGTGAGTGAGATCCAGAATATTCAGCTGTTCTCTTGAATACACAAACATGTTCTCGTCTGTACACACTAGAGATGGATCGATGCCAAAATTTGGCCTCGGGACAATAACGGCACCTGGTACCTCAGTAATGACAATTAATCAATCATTCACGTAACAAATAGTCAGCCTCGGGTGACTGATGAAATATAACAATATATTCAATAATTTAAAGTAAATAATTCATTTGTTTGAATGACATGTATCAGATTATACTGCAAGAAACATTTAGATTGTGGCAGCTTTGCTCACACAATTCAAAATATGAATTTACAATTATTTGCAAATCACAAGTCCTCACATTGATATTTGTACAAAAATATATTTCAGGCTTAACATCCCATCTGAATGCAAAAGAAAACACATTTAATGAATACCGCACATCGTGTCTCACTCCCCGAACTGATGAACTGTGCTGAATAGCAACACATTGTCATATGGGTCAGGTACCAAAAATGTAAAATTTTAACATCATGCAGTGCTTTTCTTGTGCTAGTACTCAGAACAACCCTAATACACACATACACAATTTCCCAAGTATATTATTCTTCTGTCTCATGGCAAATTCTTTGCTCAGAATTAATCTGTTTTGGTCAAATCATAAGTGAAATGTTCTCATAATGAAATTACATTGTTACATTGTTTTCATAGCAAATGGAGACAATCTGTTTTGTGCAATTCCCATTTATTGGTGTCTCTATACATGTAAAACAGCCCATGAATACTGTGTACGGGTATAAACAGGTGTCTCTTTGTGTCTGTGCATGTAAACTAAAAGCAGTTAAAGCTCACGTAACACACGCTGTTTCTGCATTTCTGATATTAATCTGGAGTACCTATGGAGTAGTATGACATCCTTTATATCTCTGAAGAGTCTTTAGTTTAATCAGATTTATAAAAGAAAGATTAGCTTTACCGAATCTTTCCGATAACGTACGAAAACATGAAGAAGGAGGAGTTATAACACGGGAGGAGCGAGTACGAGTCATGCAACACTATACAACACTGTTTTAACTTATGATTCACTACATGTTCGTGTCATTTATATAATATACACGTGCCTATTTCCAACATAAGACAGAAGTCTTACTTACCACGTGTAACTCGTCACGAAAATCCACCGCATCAAACACACACGCAAAACTCCGCTGCTAATCCGGATAATAAACTATATCCATTGTTTCCATAAGGCTGGATGTCTTCTCCTTACATCCAAAAACACACTTCTTGTTGTGCCATTGTTGACTTTTGAAATTAAACAAAGCTGAGTGGCGTGATAAGCTGTTAGCAAGCTCTAGCGTCTCCCGCTGACTGACGGCTGGGCGGGGTTTTCCGGGGGAAGTTTTCCGGCGGAAGCCCATATAAAGAAGTGATACGAAATATCGAAAACCCCTGAAACGTCAGTTAGAACCGTAATCGAAAAAAATTAGCCGAAACTTGTACGAACCCTGGGAAGTGCATTCGGCACAGAAATACTCTGAAACACGCCCAACTGCATTTTTGACACTTTGCCTACGTTTAGCATGAGGAAACAACTCTATAACTGTGTTAATAAGTCAGAATGCTTGAAATACCATTAAACCCCCCCTTTAATGAATACTATGTACATGTGTGCATGTTTGTGTGTTTACCTCTGTTGAGAGTCGCTGAGCTGTTCATATCAGCCGTGATGAAAGACGACTCCGACTGCTTCCTGACGGTGTCGTTCCACATCCTGCGAATACGACTCTGACAACACAAGGATGGGGTTCATAACTGGTTCAGTTTCTGACTAAAAGGAAAAACACTTTCCAAAAAAAGCAAACATGGAAATGGAGCCTTATGTAGCAGTAATTGTATTACAGTCTTGTGGAATGTAGCTGAATGTACTGTAGAAAGTAGTGGTCAACTGAAATGGGTTTTATTGGCCGATAAAGATATTGAGAAAGCAATGTGGCTGATTTGCCGATATGAGCCTGACATAACACAAATGTAATAACAGTAAAGGAGAGACATTCATAAGTGGTACATCTAAATGAACATTTATTGCTCCTCTTAAGTACTATGCAGAAATGCACAATTGTAGCTCTGCCTATGAAAATTAACCAAGAAAACATGGTTACTATAGTTAAACAGTGTTATTACAAAAAAACCCTGTCTATAGCAGTGGTTTTCAAACTGGGGGCCGGGGCCCCCAGGGGGGCCGCAAGATGGTGCCAGGGGGGCCCCAGTTTTATGACATTTTATAAAATACATTAATTTATCATGAATTTTGTGTAATTAAACCTAAAAAAAAATAGGCTACTAACCAAAAGCACTACTTTTTTGTATAATTTAATGTTTTTTTATTAAAATGTTGAGTTTTAGAACAGTTTTTTTGTGACAAATTTTCTTTGGGGGGCCGCAAAGGAATGCATCGTACACAAGGGGGGCCGCACGCTGAAAAAGTTTGGGAACCACTGGTCTATAGCACAAGTGATTCCCATATGATTACTTTGTATCATTAAAAGTGCCATTTAGCACCATTTTTAGAGTGCATTCATACCCGGGATACTAACTATAACATTTTAAAAACTGTTCTTAGTTTAAGAGAACAACAGACTAAAAATATATAGGGGCGGTTTCCCGGACAAGGTTTAGATTAATCCAGGAATAGGCCTTAGTTATATTAGGACATTTAATTTATTTTTACATACAAAAAACAATACTGGTGTGTTGTGCATCCACAATAAAAAAAATGCTCATTTTCCAGCTTCCCTAGAGTTAAACATTTGATTTTTACCATTTTGGAATACATTCAGCTCAGTGGCGGCTGGTGACTTCTTGTTTTGAAGTGCACAATGCGAAGTTCGTCAGAACATTTATGTAGCTTGTCATGTGTGTGGTTCGTCATTTCAAAATAGGTGTTCTGCGCTTTGAGAGATCATGTGTGCATCACGTGTCATGCCAAAATAAGCCTTAAACTTGAAAAGAGACGCTCGCGTTTACCAGATACTCGCACAATCTCATGCGTAATCAGAGTTTACTGTTAAGGGAGTGGCTTGCGTGTATTTAGGGAATGTGAGCGTCTCTTTTATCATAAACGGTTTTGACGCGTGTGCAGCAGGCACTTATTTTGACAAAACACGTGATGCACACAGGATCTCTCCACACGCAGGACACATATTTTGCAAAAGGGAACCACACACGTGACAATCCGAACACTTATTTTGAGTTAGCGCATCCTCGGAAGAGCAGTCACGAGCCGCCACGGATTCAGCTGATCTCCGAGTATGGTGGTACCACTTTTAGCATAGCTTAGCATAATCCATTGATTCTGATTAGACCATTAGCATCAAGCTAAAAATAACCCAAAAGTTTTGATATGTTTCCTATTTAAAACTTGACTCTTCTGTAGTTACATCCTGTACTAAGACCGATGGAAAATTAAAAGTTTTTCTAGGCCGATATGGCTAGGACTATACTCTCATTCTGGCGTAATAATCAAGGACTATGCTGCCGTACCATGGGTGTAGGAGGCGCAGTGATTTTACGCAGCGCCTGAAAATAGTCCCTTTGGTAACTTTTAATAGCAGTGGACTATTTTCGGGCACTGCGTAATATCATTGCGCCCCCTGCAGCCATGTCAAGATATGTCAGTACAAGGTGTTTTTAAAGTAAGGCAGCTCAAACATCCATTTGAGTCTGGGACTAGGATAAGCCCTGCCCGGGAAACCACCCCATAGAAGAAAATGACAAAAGTCAAAATGTATTCAAATTTAAATGACTTGCACATTTAAACTAAGCTGTAGTGTATTGAAACTCTACCTTTACCTAAGCTAGAATAGATGTGGATACTATGTAGTTATCATTAGTGTTATCAGTTTTGTTGTGAACAGTCCTAAAAACGTACACATACAGCACAGTTAAATAATAACTTGCCTCTGAAATTGTGCACGTTTTCAACACACAATAAAAAACAAAAACCACACGAGTAAGTTACATTTTGTTTTGTGTGATGAGCTAAATGCTGAGCTCATCATCTACAAGAATGCTGAATGTGAAATTGGGTCAGGTGGCTCTGTGTTCACCCATGAATGAGAGAGAGCGTCGGGGCTAAGTGCTTTCTGGGCAAAGAATTAACACTCTGATGACTGCATTGACCATTAAGAGGTTCACCGCCAGTCATTGACCTAGAAAAATCCTCTGAAATTCTTTTGGAGGATTGTCTGTGTGTGCAGGGCTGACCTGCGTGTGAGGCTCTAAATGAGAACATAAAAATGCTCCCCACAGGTATAAAATTGTCATGCATAAAACCATCCACAGAACGGCTGCAATGTGATGCGAAGAGTCGCTCTTTTCAAGAGAACATTACTGTGTGCATAAATGTTTATTTAGTGCGACAGATTTCATGTAAGTAAACAAACAACAACTAGTGCAGAACTGCAAAACAGAACAGGCCTGTACAGTCCATTAAAGGAATTTTATAGCAATGTGGAAAAAATTCTGTGTAAATAAACTTAAATAAGCCCTATTAAATAAACAGCACACATATATGTAAAATGTGCATTTACATTAAGTGACTATATAGGGGCGGTTTCCCGGACACGGATAAGCTTAAGCCAGGACTAGACTTTAGTTAAATTGGGATATTTAAGTCATTTTTAAAAGCATAATTTACAAAAAACCTTACTGATTTGCATCTTCAGACACAACACTCGCACTGATATACAGTATTTTAAGATATGTCAAAGCAAGTTGTTTTTGGTCAAGACAACACTAACATTAAAGTTAGTCTTGGACTAACCTTAAGCATTGTCTGGACAGGGCTTAGACTAGTCCTAGACTAAAATAAATGTAAGTGAAAACAAACTGAAAACAACTTGCACGGACATATCTTAAAATACATCAGTGCCCTTTGTTTAGCCTCAAAATGCACACAAGTAATGCATGTTAGGCATGTTTGTTAAAACTAGTTATATTTCCTACTTAAACTAAGGCCTAGTCCTGGCTTAAGCTAATTTCTGTCCAGGAAACCACGCCATTGAGCTGTTTTCCTAATGCTATTATTATCATCATCAGTTGTCATTTTTAATTATTCGTCATACGGTTAGTCATTTACTAGAGATCACATACTTTCCTTAATGCGTGGGGTTTTCTGTCATCAGTATTGGAGATTGAATTAAAATTAAAAAGTCACACATGTGACCCTGTCTGTCACAAATTTTTCATGATATAGTTTTCTACATTAAATCAACCTATATACCCCAAAGGACATTCTGTGAAAATATAATCTTGATATTTTAAATAATGACGTAATAAGTAAGGTCTTGTCACAGACTGAAATTAAAGTGAAATCAAACTTTGCTCATAGTTGGATAAGACTTTATCCTAGATTTCACACACAGTGGTCACATTTGAATGCTATTTAAACAATATTCACCAATTATATAGCACTATACCCACATTACAACAACAAATTTAAATTCATGCTGTTTCATGATTAAAATGAGTTGTGTTCTCACAATGAAAACTGTAATCTAGTCAGTTATTACGGGCCATCTTGTTCACTACCTATATCATGAATATCAGCTGACGTCACTCACATCTCAAACTTGTCTTCTGCCATTTTGAGTACCTGAAGTGGTCGCAAAAGAACTAGAAGCTATGCCTTCAATATGTTGTGAGCATCAAAAAGCGCTATTTTTACAACACTAATAAGGTTCGACACAACATTATACTTAGCTCGAAGTATCACCTGTGTCTCAAAACGTGAACTTGAGCATTGTGAACATTGTTTGTGTCGCATTTGGAAATCGATTCTTTATGTCTGGCAAAGATGGCGAACGGACACCATAACAGCCAAAGTCAGTTGTTCAAAACCTTTCTTTTTAGTAAACTCTGTGTACACAAATAATATTCTCAATGCTCGTGTTCATGTGTAGAGATCCCAGTGAAACTTTAAGCGCAGTTTCATGTTGTGTCGTGCCTTCTTAGTGTTGTAAAAATAGTGGTAGTTTTTTTGCAGCGGACAGCGCTGGAAAAAAGCATCAAGGATCAAGTAGGCATCACACCCTAACCAAGATATTTTTTTTAAAGTAGCGTTTCTTTTCATGACAGTCGAGGTGCGAAATGTTGTCTTTAGTAGCCATTTCCCATATCCGTAAGTATCATAGACAGTAAAAGATAAGAAATACATAAATTGTAGCAAGCTAGCATATGCTTGTCAGTAGCCTACTGGTACTCGGTAGGTACTCAAGATGGCGGCAGGCAACTGGAATGACGTAGAAGGTCACATGACTGATATTCATGAATACTACTCGCAGAAGGAGTATCAGACCTTGATCAGATTGTTTAGGTGTGTTTCATTAATGTTAAAGCAAACTGTAGGAAGATGGTACTTCATGAGCAGGGTTTGGCCATTTGGTTTAAATGTCCCTGGGTGTGTGTGATACCTGTGAGTTTGTGGAGTAGCGTCCGGGTGTGCGGGCTGTGCTGGTCTTAGTTGAAGTAGAGATAGTCGATTCCACACTCTTCCCACTGCAACAGTGTGTGCGGAGACAGCGGCCATATTCCTTACGCACCTGCACAAGTACATAGGCTTACGGTTAAGTAAACCAAGGTGATTTGTTTATAGGAAAAAAATATGTGCAAATGATCAAGTATGCGTGTGTGATTTTGTTCATGCAGGTCAGAGTTGTCTGTATGTGTGTGTTTATATATGTGGGTTTGTGAACTGCAAAGTTTTTTTGTGAACAAAAAGAATTCAATCAAAAGTTTCATATCATTCTTATGACTTGAATGGTTGGCTTGTTGGATGACCTTCCAAATGCTACAAAACCTAATCAAGAAACACACATACACGATATCACAACCTTTCCCCTTCCACCCTTAGTCCATTATCAAACAACAGGGACCAAAATTTGATTGCTCAATCTAAAGAGCTAGACATAATAACAGTAATCACCAATATCAGTGCAAAACTCCCAGATGTATCAGCAATAATACAGCTGTAATTGCTTTTTAATGCTGTTAACATGGATGCTATGTTATTGTTTGCGCAGCTGTTGAAAGAAAACTCTCTGAGATCAGCCAAATAAAATCCAACAGTTTTATTCCTCCGTTTGCATGGATGACTGCACATCCAATTCCACAAAGACCTCAACCAAACAGGTCTTACAGACTTAGATTTAAATCACTGCTGTCTCCACAAACGCCAGATAAGCCTAAATCAGTCCCTCGTTGTGTACGAAAAACAAGTTCCAGTGGTTATCGACAAAATACATATTGCATTAAGATACATTAGGCAGTTAGTTCAATATATAAAAGTTAAAAATAGATTAAATCGTCCACTTCAGGCCTAGACGTTGCCAGCATGAATTTCCATTTAATGCAAAAGAAACGAGATAAATTAGCATTCGGCTTTAAGGCTGGCCAGTGGAATACCTAATCAAATTCCACAGCCCGGTCCAATCATTCCATTCACCAGTACATGGGAATTTTCACACATACACACATTAT
Organism: Paramisgurnus dabryanus; assembly: GCF_030506205.2. Lineage (NCBI taxonomy): Eukaryota > Metazoa > Chordata > Actinopteri > Cypriniformes > Cobitidae > Paramisgurnus > Paramisgurnus dabryanus. Next base: position 44,280,225 of record NC_133340.1, on the reverse strand, counting down.
TTTTCTTTAATCAATACCTGATTCCTTCTACAGCCAAAATGCATTGCTTTAATGTGGATATGAGCGCTTTCACGCTAAATGACTCTGGAAGCAATCCATCGGTCGGCCATCAGATCATTAAAAAGTTCAAAATCTATCATGGGCTGAATAAATCTGATGAGCCGAGGGTCTCTAATTGAGCATGCATGTGACAGAAGACCTGATTAATGAGATCATTACTAATGAGAGGCCAGTAAACCCTCTGCAAAATGCCTGGGAACGAGGTCAACTACACCCCTGTACAGTATGCATGTGAATGTGTGTGTGTGAATTGTTTGCTTTAGTGATGGATGATAGGTAGGTAGATAGGGAGGCAGACAGACATACAAGCAGACAGACAGACAGACAGACATATACATAGATACATACATATAGTCAGGTCCAGGGCATGAAATTAACACCCGACCACGCGCCAAATGCGGGTGGATTTTGCAATTGGCGGGTAACACTGTCAATCTACCAGCCACATTGGCGGGTAGCCAATGCGAATCAGAGATGCGCGGGTCATTGTATAAACAACCCACTCCAGACCGACATTTTCAACTAACCCGCCCCGCCCGCAATTGTTCAAAATAGTTTTTAAACTTGACCGCGGCCTGAATATCAGTAAAATATTTTTGGATGACTCGTAACCGGCACCCGCTCATTTCTTATCAACCTGCGCATATCACCGATGCAAATTGAGTGATTCATTGAGAGGATGCGGCTGCTGTTTCGCAACGTTCATGCGATTGGAAAGAAGATGAGGCACTTCTCTGACTACGTTTGGATGTGCGAGTAAGTATTAAACTGGTGGTGAGATGGGAAGAGAATGCAATGCTGACATAGGCTACTGTACAATCGCAGTTGCACAGATGTGTAGTGCTGCTGTGACGGATCAGAACTCTTGATGTGTAAACTTTAGAGAGAGTTGCGCTACTATGCCTTATACTGTAGTACATTAACATACATTTTGCGAATATAGTAATGAAAAACAACGTATGTGCGGCGTTTATGTGCGCAGTTTGTGCCCCCTCTGTCTCTGTGTGCGTGCCAGGTTTAAGGGGACTCAATAGGGCACATCGGAGAGACGCGTTCCTAAAAGCATGCGAACATAAAATCTTTCTGCTCTTGACAGGGCACATAAACAAAATGATCTCAACAGTATTCATTTTCTAATAAAACATTTCTTTATGTCTTAAGTGTATGTATAGAGAGTCAAAAACCAGTCTGTGCTGGTCTTAAAGAGACAGTAACCTCAATTAACCTACTTAAGTCTGTGTCATTAATGTTAATCAAACAACCTAAGACAAAGAGAAATTCACTTTTGTAGCTCTGAATTTTTTTTATATTTAATTCATACAATAAAGACAGTGTTATAATTCACTATTCGGGAAAAAAAAAAAACTGGCTGGTAAAAAGTCTCTGTGGCAGGTGGATTTCTAAATCCACCTGCCACAGTGGCTGGTGGTCAAAAAAGTTAATTTCAGGCCCTGGTCAGGTCCATAAATATTGGGACAGAGGCACATTTTGTGTTATTTTAGCTGTTTAGCTAAATGTATCCAGTTACAGTCATATTATGACTATTGGCTTACAGTGCACACTCTCAGCTTTATTTTGAGGGTATTCACATCCATGTTGGCTGAAGGATTTAGAAATTACAGCCGTTTAATGTGTTGCTCCCCCTTTTTAAAGAGGTAAAAAGTAATGGGACAGCTGACTTAAAAGCTGTTTTATGGACAGATTTTGTCTATTTGTTAAATAATTTCCTCATGAATGACAGATGTTAAAGGTCTGGAGTTGATTTAAAGTGTGGCAATTGCATTTGAAACCTGTGGCTGTGAACCCAGATCATTCGATTCAGGGACATCTCCATGCAAGTGATACAGACCATATTTAGGTTTCAAAAACACAACAAATCCATCAGAGAGATAACAGAAACAATAAGAGTGACCAGATCAACAATTTGGTACATCCTGATTAAAAAAATAACACACTGGTGAGCTCAGCAACATGAAAATCTTGTATGTCTATATAGGATAACAGTGGTGGATGATCGCATTATCCTCTCCATGATAAAGAAAAACCCCTTCACAACGTCCAGAGAAGTAAAACATTTATCTGAATGCTTCTGTCATCTGTTACATCACCAAAAACCAGGAAATTGTTGATCTGGTCACTCTTAATGTTTCTGTTATCTCTCTGATGGATTTGTTTTGTTTTTGAAACCTAAAAATGGTCTGTATCACCTATATAAAGATATCCCTGAATCGAATGATTTGGGTTCACAGCCACAGCTTTCAAATGCAATTGCCACACTTAAAATCAACTCCAGACCTTTAACATCTGTCATCAATGAGGAAATTATTTATCAAATAGACAATACCTGTCCATAAAACAGGTTTTAAGTTAACTGTCCCATTACTTTTGACCCCTTTAAAAAGGTAAATATTAAACGGCTGTAATTTCTAAATCCTTCAGCCAATTTGCATGTGAATACCCTCAAAATAAAGCTGAGAGTGTGCACTGTAAGCCAATAGTCAAAGCTAAAATAACACAAAATGTGCCTCTGTCCCAATATTTATGGTCCTGACTGTAGATACGGTAGATGCTCTATAATAAAACTGATGCATGTTAAAAGTTGTTCACTTTTTAGTTTATAAAATATGTTTAATATTTTTCTGCACAATTATTTATTTTACACCTAATTGAGATTTTCCAAAAAAATTTAACGTTATTTAATTATAGTGAAAATGGGAAGTGACAGGGGACTACTACCAGAATACCACAGTGACAGCTTAAGTAGAAAAATATTCAGCATTATTTTTATTTTTTATTAAATGTCATTACCAAACCAGTAATAGCTCTAAATCTAACTCAGAAACAATCTTTTTTTTAAATAAGTTATTTGATTGCTAACAAACTTAATTGTTAACTTATCTTGCTAACTTTAAAGGGGTGGTTCAATGGTATTTCAAGCATTCTGACTTATTAACACAGTTATAGAGTTGTTTCCTCATGCTAAACGTAGGCAAAGTTTAAAAAAAGCAGTTGGGCGTTTTACAGAGTATTTTTGTACCGAATGCACTTCGCCAGGGTTCGTACAAGTTTTGGAAAGTTTTTTTCGATTACAGGTCCAGCTGACGTTTCAGGGGTTTCAATCAGCGGGAGACGCTAGAACTCGCAAACATCTTATCACACGACACAGCTTTGTTTAATTTCAAAACTCAACATTGGCACAAAAGAAGAAGTGTGTTTTTGGATATAAGGAAAAGAAAGCCAGCCTTATGAAAACAATGGATATAGTTTATTATCCGGGGTAGCAGCGGAGTTTTGCGTGTGTGTTTGATACGCTGGATTTTCCCAACCGGGTCATGAGTTGCATGCGGTAAGTAAGACTTCTGTCTTATGTTGGAAATAGGCGGCTGCATATTATATAAATGACACGAACATGTAGTGAATCATAAGCACTGTTGTATAGTGTTGCATGACTCGTACTCGCTCATCCTGCGGTAGTAACTCCTCCTTCTTCATTTTTTCGTACGTTATCGGAAAGATTCGGTAAAGCTAATCTTTCTTTTATGAATCTGATTAAACTAAAGACTCTTCGGAGATATAAATGATGTAATACTACTCTATAGGTACTCCAGATTAATATCAGAAATGCAGAAACAGTGTGTGTTACGTGAGCTTTAATCTCCAAAAACTAAGAAATGCCATTACAATGAGCCATTATTATCAACATAGAGAATATCAAAAAGCCACTTGAAGGCATGATAGCAACTTTATTCCAGGACATGTAACAAAATGGCCCAAATTGAAGAAAAACTATAGTAAATGTAGATTTGTGTGTGTGTGTGTGTGTGTGTGTGTGTGTGTGTGTGTGTGTGTGTGTGTGTGTTTGTTACCTTCTTCTGCAGGATGCAGTGGAATATGAAGATGAACATTCCCTGGAGTGAGTTGAAGATGGTAAATAGATATGCCATGATCACTGTGCTCTCGTTGATATACATCAGCCCGAATGCCCAGGTCAAGCCCAGCAGACACAGCAAAGCTATGGCACCTATAACCCAGGACCTGAAAAAACAGAAAAGTGAATAACTTTCTCGGACGCAACTGACACGCATTTCTATTAATGACCTCGGCCAGTTTATACGATCCAAAGTATATTAAAATGTTGCCATTTATGAGCCTATTCAACAATAGTAGGAACATAAACTGCCTCTAAAAGGTATTATTCTACAGCAGTCAAATGTCACGCCGGCTCCAGTCATAATGTCTGGTAGTCTGTACTTAGCACTCAGACTCGCACCCATTTAGTGATGTCATTTACTCTTAGGGTCATTCACACACACACACACAAACACACACACACACACAAACGTTTCGATTTAGACTCACAAATATTCAGCCTAAAACCCATTTATACTGTGAACTGCGCTAATGTGACAGGCTAATGTTTGGCACTGAAGCAAGATGATTAGAGAGAATCAGAGAGAGAGAGAAAGACATAGACACAGACAGGGAGAGAGACAGGCACTAAATCTTGATTGGAAGATGAATATAGACAGACATTAAGTAAGTATTATTGTTTCCACCAGAGACAATAATAATAAATACATAAATAATGGAAGATCAAGATGACAGACAGACAGAAATATTCACTGTGAACTAATTTAAGACACACTAATGAAGATTTATAATGACATTGTTGATTTTTAAGAGTAAAGTTGGAGACTTGATGAAGTCAATTTCACATTCAGAGTCAATCAAACATCGGAGGACTACACGTTTAAACACACCAATCAGAATGCAGGACTCAGAGAACTGACACTCTGATTGGCTAAAGACCCTTACCAGTGACTATCCATTATAAGCCAAGCCTCAACAGAATGCTGAAATGGGAAACAGAAAGAAGGATGGCAAAGGAAAAACAAAGAAAACAGACTGATGAGGCTGATGAATGATTCATAAGCATTATAAATAAAACAAACTCATAAGATGAAAAACACAAACCAATAAAATGGTGATGATGACAATGGTGAAACATGGTTGGATTTTTCACAGTCAACAAAACTTTACATAGTGTTTACATATACGAAGGCGATTACTTAAGATGAAAATAAGACTAAATAAAAAAACATCTCCATCCCCTACACAATCTCACAACGTGAAAGGGTGGGCGGGGCTAAGATCTCAGTGTTCAATCTTGAATCACAGGAGCTGAAATAATCTATTCTGTGCACGCAGGCAGCTTTGGATCTTTGGATCTAATTTGTGCTGAGGCTACAGACTTCTAACTTTAGATGAACTTAGAGTTTATTAAATCGGCCATCTTGCTTGTCCTGTGCTAGATCCATTTCTTTCAGCGCATTAAAACAGCCTTTCACTGATTTGATGACAAAGAGAGTAATAGAAGCACGGTCAAGGTTAGATAACAGCAATTTGTAACTATGTTATGATGAGAATTTGCACTATGGTTCTTGTTTTTATGAGACTGAAGTTTATAAGTTTTATGAGTGCTTGTTGCCAAGGACACCAATATCGGAATTCATGCAAGTGCACTGTTATAGTAGAAATAACAAGATATCTCTGTTTGTTTATCTGATTATTGATATATTTTTCGTTTTGTTGTTTTCTTATTTGCTTCGGTGGCATTAATGGTTAAATAAAAAAAAGGAAATGGATTGTACAACTCCAATATTGTACAACTCCAATATTGCAAACAAGCAAAGTCATTCAACAAGCTTCTTAAGAGTCTGTTGAACTGTGCCAATAATGCAAAACTGTAAAACAGCATCAGAAATTGTTCATTTGGGTCACAGATTTCAACAGTGACTTTTCAGCATGTGTCCTTTGAACATCAAATAGAATAATCAATTCCTAAAATGCTAACTAACCTACATTCAGTGCCAGCAGGCTGCAGTGAATAGATGAGACATACTACATGCCGTGTATTGAACACTTCCTAAACCACCACACTCCTGGCTCTGTTTCAATGCATCCTGATATGCCAACCCCACATGCCTCGGCTCTCTTAATACGATGCAGAATTGATTCGGGGGAATGTCACTTAAGTGAAGTTTTTTTATTATTTAAACATTGCTGGTTCAATCCCACAAGAACTTAAGGAACAGGGAGAAAGTAACTTTATAAACGGTGTCACACTTTAAACGGGCAATATGTCTTCTCAACACCTCTGAGGAATGGTCAGGTATTAAAGGACAATTATGTGTTTAGCGAAAATGAAGACAGCTGCAGTACAAGCGGGACACAATAAAACACACACACACACACACACACACACATTGAAACACAGAATAATGCCTTACTTGATGTTGTCGAGGCAACCAGAGTCAGGTTTGAGAATCGCTGTGTGGTGAAACATCTTATAGAGCGCAATACCCAGGAAAATAACATTGAGCTGCAAGGTAACACAGCATGGGTTATATATGCATGCAGTAACTGGTCAAAAATATAAATCAGGATTTCCACCCCTTTTGGCCAATGAATGTCCATGAACTTTCCAGTAATTTGTGGTTATTGTAATATAAATACAATTTAAAACCAAACCTGGAAAACAAGCCTCCAAACAGTATGCACATTTCTTACATAAATAAATTGGCATTAGGTTTTGGGCAGCTAAAATTTAAAAATAAAAAATATACAACCAACAAGTAAACCTCAGCCAATTCCACCACTGTTTAAAACAATGATTTCTTCTATCTAATCTTGGAAATAAATAAACTATTACAATTACAAGCCCTGAAAAGTGAAGCCAAAACGTCTCGATCGCCCCCCAGTGACTGGTTCTAGTATAGGTCATAAACTCCGCCTCCCCCATGTTATTCAATGGGACCTGAGACCAACTAAACAATTTAATTACACTTTAATTATCTAAAGCTGGTTTCTGTCATTTACTGTAGTTTTTATCACGCTGATGTTAATTCAACAGTTTGTTTTTAGTTAGTTATTTAATGCTATAAAAACGGTGGTGTGACGTCATGATTGACAGCTGTAATATACGAATTCTGCGAGAGCGAGGGCGGGGCCTTAATTACGCGGCTTTACTTCCAGCTCACTACTGCGCAGGACTGGTCCCGAAATCGCTACTATGCAGACTCAAGAATCAAGATGTCAGCGCCGTATCGGGACACTGGCGGCTTCACTTTTCATCAATGGAAGAGAGCGAACAGGCATCGTCCATCTTTTTTTTTACAGTCTATGACTACAACTAACAAATCAAATCAATGTCCAATGGCAGATGTTCTCAGCTTTTTGTATCAAATATTGCCTCAATGTGCTGTGTAGCCCCGTCTACGTTGATGCTCACTGGACCAAAATCCCACTCCTCATGTAAACCTCAAAAATGGAAGAGAGATTGACTGAGGAATCTGAGAAACACTGGAAACCTGTTCTGGATATTGACAAATCTCTCAAGCTTCACAAGGAAACCAAATAAAACCTGCCGTCTAAAGAAGAATCGCTAGGTATTCTTAGATTTACATTCTGCAGGCATGCTGTGAGAACACATTGCTCATGGTGCAGTTCTTGCTTTCAGGGTGGACATAAATAGTTTGCTGCAAAAATCCTGTGTGCTGGTTAGGCAAAAAAGGTCGATCTGAATGATGAAAAAAATTCGGCTTTCTGGGCCACTATTACCTAACCATTTCCAAAATAAGTCCCTCATATTACCAGGATTTCCGTGACCACAGGGACCCTGATAAAAACGTATAAGCACACAGAGTACAATAAACAGGAAAAGCAAACAGACCCTCTAAACACACTTTCTATATATATATAGCTAAGGGAAGAGGAGAGGCTCCGGTTGTCTTGTGTCTTGCGATTGTGACTTTAAGTTAATTGGGAAAATGCCCTCGACAGACCATTATCTGAACCTCCTCTGTGTGTGGTTTTGTGTGACAGTGTGGAATTGGCTTTCTCTAAACCTTCTGTGTGATCCCGGGTGTTTGTGTGAGTGTGTGTGTGGTAAACTTACCATGATGATGAGAGTAGCAGGCCCAATAAAACTCCAGATGAAGTATGTATCTAACCTTAGCCAACACCTGCAGAGCGAGAGAGGATGAGAGAGAGAGTGAGATAAAATGAGGAGAGATCGTGAATGAAAATTTCCTCCAAATCCACTCCAATTAAGATCAAAGCAAATATCTGTTCGGCCATAGAAACACGTTTGGATCATTGTGTATACAAGTGACTGGTACACACAAAACTGAAGGGGTGACTGACAGTCCTGATCTTAATTATTAAACTCTTCATTTATGCTTTACTGAAATCACCTCTACAGCCCAGCTGGAATGAAAGCATCACTATTTAAGTGTGTGTGGTTGTGTGTGTGTATTTCGGGCCACCAACACAGTCAGACATGCTCCATCTTTAAAAACAGATACCATATGATCCAGAATGCAGAAACCAAATAGGATTATAAATATTTCAGGAATTTCAATTCATGTGCAGAGGGATTAGGCCATGCAGACATGCTCTTTGTTCTATATTTTAGCTCTTAACAGGCTGGCGATGTTTCCACCAACATCTGCTATGACAACATCCAATTTTTTCTAGCATTTTTTCCAGGTTTTTATCCAGATGCATTTGAGGAGCAAGAGGGACATTATGGCACGGGTCTTTAAAAAGCATTTATTCTCAGCCAAAAATTGGTGACATTTCTTTAATCATCGCATAATGTTTATCGCATCTTTTTTTACATCGCCACGGCTTGCTCAGGTTTGTAGGATTTGCGCTAAAATAGAACCCTACCCCCTTCTATACTATTCTTGTTTTTAAATAGGTGTGACCTATTTCTTTGGTCTACTGAGACTGTGTGCTTGAGTGACCACCATTTATTCATATGCCACATTCAGCATCTCATCTTTAAATGATGATTTTTGCTGAAATATTTATTTTGCGAGAACATCCCTCATGGCTGTGTCTCTCCACTAACTGCAGTAATGCCAGCTGAATAGTTTTCTTTATGAATATGAATTAGGGCAATTTCGCCAGTTTATCCATTTCAGAACTCCTGAACAGAGACACAAATATCTGTACAAGTGCTTAAACTGTTTGGCACTTGCAAAACGTTTTCTTGGAGTGGTAATTTATGATTTTCTCCACTGGCTCATAAGACATTTGAATAAGATTACAAAGGATTGATAAACGAGGCCATAACGAAAGAAAAACCACAAAAGAGATATGGAAGCTTTACTGCATGTTTTACCAGGATCTAATGCTACATCATTACACATGGATCCAGCCAATCATCACTCAAAACATCGAGTACAGTATGTAGACGGTTTTGTAAACTTCTCTATTATTATATGTATGTTCCACGAAAGCCGTTTGTTTATGTTGTTACTGCTGAAATCGTCCATAGTTTCGTACTCACCCACGTTTGCGTTCACAGATACTGACACCAGCATTCAAAACCCACCCTCCCCACCACCACGTCGGTTCCTAGTCCATACATCGGGATATAGCCTCCGCCCCTGCCTTCATCTTCACGCAGGAACTGCAATAATTCGCAAGCCCCTGGATTTGAATTACGGATGCGGACCACGCCAAAGACTCTATTATTTCATTCCTCTGCTACAAGCTGCAAATTACAGTACTTGTTAAATAAATACTACTTAAACGTTCAATTGCCTTCTGAGTCTTTCTGGTAGAACTCTATTTACACATTTCTCAAATGTTTCTCTAAAACAGCATAAAGACATTTGCTAAAATCTTTTTTGCTGAAATGTTTTTCTTTTATTCCCACCTGAGAACAGGAGTCACATGCGACTGCTCCAATGTTTGCTCAGATTTGAAAAGTTCAAATATTTTAATAGGAACATTTCACAGCTTCTGCCAGGACTAAATTGTCTAGATTCTGCTATTTGCATAATTTTTTATTGCGCTATATTCTTCATGAGTATTTTGAAGCTCCTAAGGACTTTTAGGTCAAGCTTTACTTAAATAAGTTGATAAGACACAATTTTTTCTAGCACTATACTTGGCATGAGTATTAGAAAACAGACAATGCTGACATTCAAAATAAAACACGAGAACGCCATTAAGTCTCCTGATCTAAAAAACCTTTCAAAATACAACTTTTCTGCTGTGGTCTATCCATGATGTGATGTAATTCCCTTTTTTGTGCAAGACGTCCATTTCAATAGCCAGCCGTTAAAAAAATGTGACCTCTGAGCACGCATAAAACATGATTAAAACAGTTACACTCGCCATGGTCTGATATATCATATGAAGATATATTTAATTATTTCGTGTTGTTGCTCGGGTGTGAAGGGTTGTCAATGCACAAATATTAAAGCATAGATCGGAAAACCAGTATCTTTACAATAGGAAAGTCATTTTTGTTTGTACTTGGATTAGACCAATACTTTGTGTTTTTAACCTTTTAGGTAATTGTTTAATGTGTCACAACTGTCCCTCTGTTGTGAGCTTTTTTAAAATGGCAATTTATCGACTTGTTTGAGTTTTTATGGCGACACACCAAACGGCACACTGTTCAACAGTCAGCAGCATCTTTCTCATTCAACACATTGTAAGTTATTTGAACAAATCATAATAAACATGTTAAACTATTACATGTATTCAGTATTATTTTCGTTTTAATGAAAATATTATAACTTCTTACCCACTAAATGGAGACTTGAGAAATTATTTGCTTATTAACTAATAAGCAGTTTATGTCGTATATATGAAGAGTTTGGTTCCAAAACTGCAATTAAAAAAAAAAAGTTACCACCAAAATCAGTATTGTATCTGGTCAGTATTAAAAGGAAAATTCTTAATTTTATGCAAAATCCGATATCCGCCATATTTTTCTGTCATCTTTTCTTCCTTTTTCTTCCTTAAAACTTGTCATAGATTCATTGCATTTTGCAAACATTTCTTTTAGATTTATCGCATTTGGACCCAAACTCTTCATATATTCTGTACTGTAATAACATTTTTGTAATGATATATAGTAGCAGAATAAATAAACCAGCTAAATCAGCATATTTTGATCAGCATAATATTAGTTGTTTTTGAACAATTATTGTATTTATTGATGGCAGTTTCTATGAAAGGTTTTACTAGATGGATGTGTGAATACAGATCATGGGTGCATGAGCCACATACATATTCAGCTCTTGTGCGTGGATTATGGTTAAAACAAATGTTTTTGTAGAAATTTATGGCGTTTGCACCAGCTATTAAAACAACCACTAACTGTAGAAATGATGCTGGTCTTCCTGGATTTCATAATAAAAAATATGACTACCATAAACTTTAGTGGCTCACCTGAAGTCTTATACAAAAAAGCTTAAAGATGGCAGCGCCCACATTTACGCCAAAAATAAGATGGATACCAGTGTTTTTTTTAAACTGGGGTCCGGGGACCCCCAGGGGGGCTTCAGGAGGATCTAGGGGATCCCAAACATGCTTGGAGAAAATAGCCAAAGAACATTTATTTACCAGGTGTTTACAGTCCCCTTTATCTCACTTACTGGAGTTTATAAAGCAGGATTTCTTGTAAAGCTGCTATGAAACAAGATTTATTGTCAAAGTTGCTACAGTGCAAATACATTTGAATTAAAAATGTATCTCTTCATGTTTATACATCCAGCATTACTCTAAGTGTAGCTAATTATATATATTATATATAGGGGGTCTCTCACAAAAGGTTCATCATATTTGGGGGACCTTGGCACCGTAAAGTTTGAAAACCCCTGGTCTATACAGTAAAAATCATACAGTACTGTATGTATATAAATGTTGTATGCTATCAAACAGAGGAGAATGTTTTTGTATATTTGTAGATGATTTATATATTGATGTCTTTGAATTTCTTCATATTTGGTCCATTACAGAATCAAAGAAATAATTGCATATGATTTGAATCAAATTATTTGTGGTCATGAAGTTATTTGCCACAAAGCAGACCACTTTTCGAGGACTAATTGCAGCGGCATTTGTCCCGGAGCGGTCTGATGTGAAATGTCTCGCTCAAAAGCCCAATGCTAATAGAGCAGGTCTGTGATCTCACTCTCTATTTCCTGTGTCACTAATTCCTGAGATTGAACCTGCAATCGTCTCTTAAAAGCCATAATCCCTAACCACAAGGTAATACTGTTCAAAAGAAGGCAAACTGGGTCTTTGCTTTGACTTCAGTGGAAACAAGCCAATGTAAATGGCTAAATTGGAAGCAGACAGAGGCATTTATGGAATTATACCTTTCATAATGTAATGTATCTTTAAGGCACAAAATCGTCTGGTAATTGCACATTTTGAGATTGTTGTCATTGGCCGATAACCACTGGCTGATTAACATGGGGTTACAAGCTATTCCAAAATCAGTTTTGTCACCTCTGTCTGTGGATAATAAACTATTTCTGTCTCAAATTTTCCTATGTAAATCCTGTGTAGGGCAATTGTGTAAATCTAGGCAATTTAGTGTACATCTTTTTTGCTGTGATTACATTGTATTATGTGTAGATCAACACTGATTCAACCGGCAGAGATCCTGCTTTCTAGATATTGCAGGGCTCAGCAATAATGGCTTCCTAATGTGAGAGAGTTTTAGGTCAGTGTGTGCGACCCTTACTTTCCAGTTCATGCATGTATTTTTATAATCAAACAATTTTACAGTAGGTTTGTTGAAAATGTATTTACCAGCCTAATCTCAGTTCACAAGATGGTAAATGAAGTTTAAAGAGAGCCTATTTCATTGGTAAAAACAATGTTATTTTGTGTATTGGTATAATACAATGTGTTTGCATGGTTTATGGTTAAAAACACATTATTTTCCACATACCGTACATTTTTGTAACTCCAGATTTCACTCTCTTCCTGAAATGCATGGATTTAAATAGCTCTGTGTCCCTGATTGGACAGCTAATTTGTACGTTGTGATTGGTCTGAATACATCTAAAGTCAGCCGGAAATGTGACGCTCTTTACCATGTTTGAAATATTCGCTCACAAAGCAATGCTAACAGGAGTTAACTTACTTAACGAATGCTGCGTTCAGACCAGCTGTGGTAGAGGCATCAAGCGTTAAGTCAATGTGAAGACGCGTTGACGTGCATCTGGAGGTCTTGTGGCGCGAATGAGGCGTTTTGCGCGACGCGGTAGACGCAATTCTGCCTTATTCGGGTGTCTAGTTTGAGCGAATTGAGCGTTGAGGCATGAAACGCACAAGTTGAAAATTTGAACTTTGGCGACAAAAACGCACCGCGCTAACCAATCAGGAGCTTGCTCTAATAGTGACTTGATTACCGAGAGTCGCAGAAGCCCCTCCCATGACGCAAATTCCTGCGTGAATGTCTCAATGACTAGAATTTCACGCGCGGCTTTCACGCACGAAGCAAGTAAACTCAAAATGTTCAAGCGGCAAACTAGACGCGGTAGACGGAAATTTGACGCCTCAAACGCGGCTAGTGTAAACCCACAGTTACACACCAAAGGAAATTAAAAATTATGAATCGGACCATTGGTGGTCTTTAAACAACTTAATTATGCAAGTAAATTCAACCTACTTTTTTACTATTTTTACGTGTCAAAACTGAAAAAAAAAAAATTCAGTTAAAGTAACATATGTTGATATAATAAAATGTTTCACAGTGTATGTTGGTATTTGGTGGGTATGGTAAACACATTACAAACATCTGGTCTAACATTTGGTCTAATGTGATGTTTTGAACATACTAATTCTGCTTATTTAAATATGTGTTGAAAGCATGACTTAGAATAGCATGAGAACTATTAATAAAAAATCTGTCATAAAAAATATTAATGTTTTCCTGTACATTATCAACCTAGCACAAAATGTTTATGAACTGCCACAGAGATGCATTAAAGATCTTTCATCTATAAAAGATTTCCATAAATGTATAATATTTGTTTGTTTCTTTATCAAAATATTTTTTTTCTAAATTAAAATCCTTAAAATTGTTAAATCTTGTATCGCTCTGTCATTTGTTATATACATACACTCTTTCGGTTCCATAGCTCCGATAGTCCACGGCAGCAGACACAGCCACTATAACAGCCGGTACCCCGTATCCCGTGAGATAGAAGTACTTGGTGCGTGAGTACTCGCTCTCGAACACCTCCACCAGCATGATGTACAACTGCACGCCTTCCAGAAACATCCACGTAAAGGCGGCCAAAAAGAAGAAATGCAGGAGGGCTGCAAACACGGCGCAGACGATCTGTAACAAGACACACACACACACTTTTATCTCCGTAGTATCAGTGTGATCTGTGACTCGCTGCTTTGAGTATTAACTGTCTGTTCTGTTATCACTTCAAAAATTTCCCAAAGGATTTCCAGGGTTTTATCTTTGTCATTTTCCATTTGTCTTATGCTTCCATTCCCTTCGTTCTCCCTCTATCTTTCTTGTTTCTCTCTGAGGACAAAATGAGTTTTTTTTATTAACAGAAGGTCAAAGACCCTTTCCATTTCTGTAATTAACAAGAGTCAGGTGCCCAACTTAACAACTTCAGGAATTATGTGTGTGTGTTCTGTAATAAATCTACATCCTTCAAGTGTGTATATTGTACGTGGGCTGTTTTGAGTTAAACTTGTCGTATGTGTGTGTCGTACCGGCTGGTCGGCGCGGTTGATCCCGGTGAGAAAGAGCGTTTCTGCGATGAACAGCGAGATGCAGAGGTTCTTGTGGATGGTGTTTCGGTCGCTCTGGAGACCGCGAAAGAAACAGAAGGTGAAGATGCAGATGAGCAGGCAGACGAGAGACAGCAGGATCCCCACCCATGTGATGACGTCCAACAGCAGTTCGTTCACAGGATTCCTCTTCTGAGGGAAACAGAATCAAGAGGGATGATTATAGTGGTTAATGCTGTGCTATAGGGAAGAAGGAGTTTCTTATTTTAGGTATATTCAAGCATCTGCCACTTTCCGTAATAAAGTGCGTCCCTGGTAGAGACAAAACTCAATCTGTGACCTGTTTTTTGCTCGTTCTGAATTGATTCTGTGGGAAAATCTGCAAAATGGATTTACCCGTGGTAAAATGTGTCAAACAGAGCTGACAGCACTACGCTTTTATTGCTATCAAATAAGTCCAAATATTAAAAGGAATGACTCTTCCAAAATTCTATCATCATTCCCCAGAACACAAGGGTGCGAAAGCACCATAAAAATAGACCACACACCATGCTTTATTCCACGTCCTCTAAAGCCACTCATATGGACAAGTTTAATGATACTATTATGGTGCAATTGCATCCTTTTCAAACTTTTAATGCGCATGGTCTGCATGGCATATGTACAGTACTGCAGATCTTATGTTGGAATGGCCCACTTTAGTGGAGTGCCAGAAGTTTAGACCACTTTGGCTATGACAACACTCACTATACAGTAAATGTGTGCAGTCAACCTTCAATTCACACACATTAAATGGTTGTATTAATAATTTATACTGTACGTATACGCAACATCCATTAATGCAGACACAAGGGTGTGGGTCTGAATGATGTGCATGTGTGTGAATGTTAAAGGTCAACTTTCTTTTCTGCACAACATTTACATTTATGTATATCATGACCTTTTGCCTTTACGTTTTGTGCATAATTAATTTTGTCGCATACACGCACATTTATAAACGTCATTACATGTAAATGTATGGTACTGTAATGTAATTTGGGAGTTCCACATGTGTTAAGGACATTTTGAATGCTTGAACATGTGTGTGTGTGTTAGATGAGAGAGAGCATGTAACTGTCTTCTCTCTGAGATAACACAGGTAACACATGCTTAACGCTCAAGGCGAAAACTGAATGGCTTAGGGGTAGATCTCAGTTGCAGATGACGTAAACTATTGCAGTACTAGCGAATGCTTTTGGAAATTTTAAGCTAGGTCTGGCTGTAACTCACAATCCAGCTGTAAAGAGAATACAACTCTCAGTAGAATTATTATAGCAGTCTCTTCTCAGTGAAGCATATACTGTACAGTACCAAATTCAATAACCACCACTTCGCCAGGCATTGCAAATCAACTTTGGCCACAGAAATCTGGAACAGAGGATGTTAACCAAGGGCATTGCTAATAAAGTAAATGCCTAACCAGCAATGTTTTGTATCATAATCTTAGACAAGGCAGTTAAGCACCTCTATCCAGGTTGCCTCACTGGCCGACAGTTTAGATGATTAACAACAGTTTTTATTGCTGTTTTTATGTTAGCCATCTAATTACACAAGATTTGTAGGTGTAGGGGCATTATTATGTTCTAGTCTTAAATTCAAGTTTTGTTTTGACTGTTTTATCAAGAAACGGGAGGAATTATGATAATGTCGGTATTGTCTACATCACCAATCCCAGGAATTAAACTGTTGCTTACAATCCGTGTGTTTGTAGTCCAAGAAAAGAGTTTGCATTGGAGACGATAACTCGTGTCATAGTTTACTTTGGATTATGTACCTTTTGCATATCGTAAACATGTACTAATACACAATTACACACCAAAGGAAATGTAAAACGTGAATCGGAGGATAGTTGCTCTTTAAGAGAGCACTAAGGCCATAGCAACAACTAATATCAATGACTAAAATGCTCCTAATCTCATAATTACATCATAAGACTGAATTTCACATACAGGGTCACATTATAAAATACATTCTTGTGTGTTTTTATGCATAAAAGAAAGTCTCACAGGATGGAAATTATATAAGTAAAGGATAATGTATAGGCAGCGGGTTGTTAAAGCAAAAATAAGCCCAGACAGTGTAATAAGGTCTTGAATCACATTGAAGGGGCTTATTTCACGATAGCAACCTGCTGCCTATACATTATCCACTTTTTTTATACACTGCTTTTACCTCATAAGTAAGGTATGGAACATTAAATATTGTTTTGAAATATTTTATTACCTAATTTTCAACAAATGCAGACCTTCCACAAGGAAAACCTGTTTAAGACGTTCAAATGTCACAAACACACTATTTGGTTTAATCATTTGTAAATAAAATCTCATATATGTTATTAAAAGACATTTTTATAATACATTTTTCTGTAATATAAACTATTCCTGTCAAAATGATTTGCAGAATCCGGGTTACTGTGTGTTATTAGTATCAGACAGTTGTTATCTCGAAATAACATACCTTGGAAAGTCGCGTGACTGGCCAATCAGAATCAAGCATTGATAATGTAATTAGGGTGAGTAAATCATCTTTTAGTAAACAATTCCTTCAAAAGATTTTTCAACACTGCTGGTAAGATTTACTGTACCTCGAACTCCACGTGGGCCATGAGCACTGCAAAGTTGGTGAGGTGTGTGCAGGAACAGGTTGTATGTGTGCGGTTGGTGCCCAGCAGTCTGCAGTCCTGAGTGGACCAGTAGCCTGTCATGGTGCGTTTGGAGTAACTCCAGAAAGAGCAGTTTGGATTGAAGTTCTCTCCTGACTGCTAGAATGAAAGGGTAAGATACCCTATTACAGTAATAGATGTACAATCACACTTAACAGAGAAATGTCAAAAGCACTGGTTAAGGATTCTAAAATATAATAGGTACAATTAAATGATTTGGTTTTAATTATTACTTTTAAACACAAAACATTTACATACAGTAATTGGTTAAAACTTTAAAGCTACATTTCACCGTATTCATTTGTTTATAGATTAAAAATGTAATTTTGTCATGAGTGGTTAATATCACATTTATTGATATAAAAGAAAAACATTCAAATTTTTATTGGTGTGACTTTTAAGTCACAATGGATTTTTAAATTAGAAACTTAAAAAATTTGGGAATATTTTGGGATTTTTTTAAACGACATCTGTAAGCTTAATTATTATTTTTTTAATTAATGTGCCCTTATATTCTTTAATCAAAAACGTGAATCTCCCCCACTACTCGAAGCGATCTCTCTTTTTTTCTGGTCATATTGTGTGGCAGGTGGGCGGTGCCCGGGAAACAATTGCAGCGATTAGCATATGACCCAACATTTTAAACAATCCAATACATTTTCAATCGACAAATTTAAGTCAAGCCCTACCTTTTTTTCATTTTAAAAGCCGTTGTACTTTGATATAAAGCGGTGAAAATACGACAATCGCTACTTCCATTTCATTGTGACTTTAAAGCTAATGGACATGGACCTAACAGATCTTGATTTTGAGAGTGAAACAGACTCTAAAAGCTGGGAAAGCAGGTGTATGCATACCTTTATGTGTTTGACAGTGAAGACCACAGGTTCAGATAGGTAGACCTTGTTACTGTCTTTATTAATGGCTGCAGTAATGACAGGTGAGTTGACTATCAGGGAATAGTTGGGATAAGCCGCCTCACTGCCCAACCTGACGCTAGCATTCTCTGTGGACAGGTACTGGCCCAGGTTATTATAGAGAACCAGCGCCATGCGAATCTCACCTGAGGGACACGACATAAAAGACGGGTCAGCCTACAAAATGCCAGTGAGAACTCAGATGCAGAATCAAATGGACATTGAGATATTACCATTGCGTCCTTGTTGTTTGAGAGTGTTAGCGGAGAGATGAATGGAGTTGCCGGTAAGTCCAGATTGAGGAAAGCTCAGATCAGCCAGACTGCCATCTGTACTTAGACGCGCCACCTCGAGCTCTGCAAAATATAAGTATGCTCACAATCAGACGCTGTCCACATCACACTGGAGGAGAATTATATTTGTCAAGGTAGCATAAAATATATATGTCATATATCTTTTCTGAAGGGTTAAGAAAAAAAATTAGAATGCCCTTTTCACAACAATCATTAAAAAAAAATATACTAAATAATTTGTAATAGTAATTAAAAAGTAAATCCTTTTAAATAAATGTAATGTAAGAGGTTATGTAATTATGTACATAACAAAAGTTGCAGACAACAAGGGATAAAAAAAATTAAATGAAAAAAGTTTAGAAGTTTGTATCTGCAAATCAGCGTTTGCTTTAAATTGTGGGATTCATTTATATATAAAAAAATTCCATAATTCTTTCATTGTACAGTATTTACTTTAGACATAGCAGTGTGAACAATGTTTATTTATGGAGTTGAGATGAAAGGCCCGTTTGGCCGGCCAAATAGCTTTATAAATTTACTTTGTGACATAAAAATGTGTGCATGTGTGGTATATCACACTAGCGCGTGATGTATGTGGTTCCCTGTGGGGAGGTGATGAGTTATACAACAGGACCCTCATGAAGGTATCCATCTTTAAATCGCATGTGAATCTTTGTGTGCGTGTCTGCACGTGTGTGTGTATATGTGAATTTTATTAAAATCTTTTCCTCGCGTCTGCGGGTGGTCCACAGGCTGAGCTACGGGCCGTTATGTAATTTTCCGGACAGGTTTGCAATATAAAGTACAGAAAAATAACAGCTCTGTGTGTGTCTGTGTGCTCATGTGTCCATTTAATAAAATACAGATTGCGGCTATACATCTCAAACCAGATAAAAACCTTATTAAAGGAAAATTGTGAACATCTTTCTGATCCTATTTAAGAGATAATAATTTGCTGTTATTAAAGTAATTTATTTACAAACCACCATCATATCTCTGTAATAACTGATGGTGCTCAGATGGGTTCTAATGATCTAAGTCAGATGGTGCACATTTCCTATATACAGTAGTTTCTATCTTAAAAATAAAGGAGGTACACAATGCCAAAGAAAAAAACATTTTTAGCTGTATATGGATTGAAAAGGAACTGTTAGCATCCGAATAACCTGTCTAGGTTTGTAGTGGGAATTATAAAAAGGTGGTTCTCCTAAAATGCTTTTACTGATTGTTCTTTTAGGTAACAAAATGGCTGTAAAGAAGCATTGCATATCATTATTCTTAAGCATGTAGGGGTGCGTGGGGCAAAAACTAATGCGTGGTTATTTGTAACACAGACTGTTTACATTGTTGCACAAGGTTGAGAGTTTTGTTTTTCCGGTATTTTTTCACGCTGCCAAAAGACGATCTCCCGCAAATTATTGGAAATGTATGTTTTTCCAGAGAGTTATTGATGAATGAGTGTTTTGGTGGCATGTAAGTACATTTTTTCATTATATGTTTTTTTTCCGGTTTTTAAGTTGGGTGTGTAAGATACCAAATCCAATTCTTTGTCATATTAATCAGTCTCTTGTTGACTTAAACATAGCATCGTTTTGAAATATGTCTGCAGCTCTTAGCAACTTTTTTGGTGGGCTTGAAAATATTTTGACCCAGCGGGGTTAATTGTAACGCTGTGTTACAACTGACCCTTCAGCACTTACGATATGAAAACCGCTAACGTTAGCGTAATTCTGGCCGTTGTTTTAAATAGGCTACACACGAATGATTGCTGGCTGCCAACAAAATAAATGTGCCTGTCTTATCAAAAACCGTGCTTCAAATGTTCATTTCTTTAATATTGATTGAATAAGGTCACGTCAAAGATTGAAATCAAAATGAAATGAATGGCTTAAATCAGACTTTGATGCTCATTATCTCAGAATTTGATTTTGAAACTGTAGTATGGTTATTACAGACTGGGTCACATATAAAAACAATTTTGTCATAACTTTGCTGCTTTTTCTCACATATTTAGACATTTGTATTCATTTATAATTTAACTATTGTTAGAAAAGGGCTGGATGAATGAATACAGTGTGGATACCTGTCTATTATAGACAGATATTTAAACAAATTTAAGTATAAAGACAAAATAGTATTGAAATATTTGCCTGCAAAATTAATTTTTAGCAAGTGTTACAACTAACCTGCCTGTTACAATTAACCCCACTTATGGGGTAAGTTGTAACGTTTGCACTTCTGTCACATTTGGTCCAAGAATGGTTAGTACTAGAAACAAACTTCAAATGTTCATTTGTAGCAGATGTGTGTTGCTTGTGTAAAAATATAATTAATCAAACTCAAATATTTTTTGAATGTTTGAGCCAAAACCAAAAAGCGTTATGTTGTGCCCCTCTCTCCCCTACACTATAAACATACTTTTTTACTAAATTAGCATCATTAGTTTCATACAAAACATATAACAGATTCACATAAGAGAACAGAGCGATACTCTCTCCCATACACAGACATATAAAACCTCAAGGAATAAACTCACAACCCCCAGGGTAACGATCAGAGGGATGCTATGTGTGTGTGTGTGTGTGTGTGTGTGTGTGTGTGTGTGTGTGTGTGTGTGTGTGTGTGTGTGTGTGTGTGTGTGTGTGTGTGTGTGTGTGTGTGTGTGTGTGTATTGAGAGAGAAAAATAGAGGAAGATCCATAAGGAACACAACGGCCCAGTTATATAAAACACTTCAAGCAGATATTGTGGCTTCAAAGCAGCCACACATACAGGCATGTATACTGCAGGGGTGCTCACACTGTGCTAACCTAATTAGCTGAATCTTCACAGACAACCCCGCACTGAAACACACACAATCTGAAAACACAGAAGTTGTTTTGATCTTTCTACTGGTATTCTGTCTTAAAGAGATTATCTTTATATTTAGAGAGCATCTTTTGTCACCTAAATATGACAATATCTGCATCCTGTCTTTAAAAAAAGCAATTTCTAACATATTCTCCGCTCCACAGACACATCAGTCGACAAATTCATTTAACGAAAATAGCTCGTAGCAAAAAGGCGTAAAAAGTAGCGGGTAGAGAGAAAGAAGAGAGAGAAATACTGTAAGAAAGGAAGTTTCTCATTTGAATAAACTGATAGCGGTGGGAAATTTCGGCTGTGAGATTAAGATTAGCTTTCGGCTAAGATTTGAGATTGAAGATCAAACACTGAGAATATAATGATTAAAGAAAAACATTCTTTTACTGAAAGGCTTATATATGCAATGCAAAAAAAAAGGATTTTCTAAGAAGTTCTGCATATTCATTTCTCGATTACGGGTTACGTAAAAGACTTAAAACATAAAATAAAATTTTATTGCATAAGCTTTGCGGGGGCACCAGTGGCTGTCTTGGCTCACTTGGACCTCTAGTCACGATAAGTCATGATCAAAGAAAAGAAAATATTTTTTAGCAATTTAGTTGTCTTTTCCATACATGTTCGACATAGTAGTTAAAGATTAGCAAGCAAGAAGCCTGGGCACAACTTCAACTAATACATACTTTATTTGTATAAGAAAGTAAGCTAATTTGCATAAACATGTCTGCCTTAGTCTTTATGTAAACAAGAGAATAATTGACATTTTGTTGTGTCCAGAAGTAAGTGACCAGACTGGACTGGCCAACATGAGATGGCCAATTGTAGATATTTTTTTATTACAATTATCATGTGATACCTTAATAAAGAGATAATTTTTTGGGCAGGACTGCCTACATTGTAAAAAAAAGGTCACTAGCTGTCCCCGTGGCAGCACCCTTTCAAAAAGTACTGTTAAAGGAAAACACCACCGTCTTTCAATATTTTACTATGTTCTTACCTCAACTTAGACGAATTAATACATCCCTATCTTTTTCAAAGCGTGCACTTAACCTTTGTACAACGTGTAGTGAACATGTTAGCATTTAGCCTAGCCCCATTCATTCCTTAGGATCCAAACAGGCATGAATTTAGAAGCCACCAAACACTTCCATGTTTTCCATATTTAAAGACATGAGTTACATGAGTAAGTATGGTGGCACAAAATAAAACGTGGCGATTTTTTGAGCAGATAAAAATTGACAACTATATTGTATGGCGGAAGAGCAATTAGTTTGCAGCACTTCGACCTAGGCGCGCAGTAAAGTCATCACCCATGACTACTCCCCCTCTCACTCAAACTTCTGCCAATGTTACTGCGCCCGAGGTTGAAGTGCTGCAAACTAAGTGCCCTTCCAACATACAATATAGTTCTCATTTTTTATCCACTTTAAAACATGTAACATTCTTTAAATATGGAAAATATGGATGTGTTTGGTGGCTTCACCCCTGTTTGGATCCTAAGGAATGAATAGAGTTAGGCTAAATGCTAACATATTCACGACCTCCTGTACAAACATTAAGTGCATGCATTAAATAAAGATAGGTATGCATTAATTCATCTAAGTTGAGGTAAGAACATAGTAAAATATTGAAAAACAGTGGTGTTTTCCTTTAACAGTTAAAATATTAGTTCCTCAGTGTTATATATTTGTACCAAAGTGTGCATATTAGTATATCAAAGGCACATATTATTGGTACCAAATTTATACATATTTGTACCTAAATGGTACTGGGTCTTTTCAAAGGGTACTGCCCAAGTGACGGCTAGGGAGCATTTTTCTGACAGTGTATAAACTGCACTTGTTTTGAAAATCTCAAGGGGTTTGAACACGTAAGAGTCGCAATGATGTCGGCGGATGTTTTTGACATAGCAAATCCTTTTTATAAAATCTACCCAAACAGCCCTGTAAAAACACCAAGGCCATATGACTAAGGCAGACATTCAGATGCCAAAAAACCCCACGAATGATGAACAACACATGGAGAGGTGGTGGGGGGAAGAGCGAGGCTAAA
Source organism: Paramisgurnus dabryanus (assembly GCF_030506205.2). Lineage (NCBI taxonomy): Eukaryota > Metazoa > Chordata > Actinopteri > Cypriniformes > Cobitidae > Paramisgurnus > Paramisgurnus dabryanus. Next base: position 44,256,758 of record NC_133340.1, on the reverse strand, counting down.
GGGCAATCCCACGGAGAGCTATTTCTCTCAAACGAGATGCATGTGAACTGGCCTTGAGTGGTGGAATAGCGGATAAATTGTTTGCCAGGAACGATAAATTCCCCCCCTTTTGCACTGTGAAAGCACTGGTGCAGAATACAGCAGTTAGCATGGATCCCTGAGCATTTCCCCCACCTTTCTCGTTTCTATCTTTTTGTATTCTTTCATTTATTCTCTTCGTCTCAACTTTTTTCCGACGGTAAGTTCGACCGCATGTTTGTCTCCCTCTTTCCACCTCTAAATGTAACGTCCTGTTCATTCTGACTCCGCTCTATCTATTCTTCCTGCTGGTCGGAAGTCTTCCCTTATTACGTTTCACATCTTTGCCAGTAACTCCCTCACTTTCTTTCTACAGTATCTATACCTTCACAGTGTCTCCCTCCTTCTGTCTGCCAAACATTTCTGTCTTTGTGTTTGAGTTCATTGTTTCGTGTGACTGTTGCATCTTTGAAATTTCATCCGAAAAATATTAGTCTAAACTCATGTTTTGTTTTAGATGAGGGAAAAATACATGCATTATGGATGTAACAAAAAAGGGCGTTTCTGGTAGACAAAGTATGAAGTCTGTGAATTTAAATGCACAAACCAGAATCAATAATACTCAGTACATGGAAAAGGAATGGCTCTTCTATGACAAATCACTTACTTAAGCATAATAAAAGCATAATAAAAACACCAAATATACATTTGAGATATCAGTGTGGTTAAAAACTTTTAAATTAAATAATGCTTTTTCAGTATAACCCAATCTTTAATCTTTCTAAATAAATTATAAACGTAATGTGATGAAAATGCTATAAGAAACACATAGAGGGAACAGACAGAACACCGGACATCTTCTATAATTATTTTCTATTTTAATTTTTAATAGATTTCCAGATGATTTCATCACTCCAGTCTGTCCGTTTTAAAGCTTATTGCAACCATAAAAACCTACATTTATCTTCAAATGGTGTCTTCAATGACGTTATTTTATAAAAATGAAAAATTGCATCTTTTTTTGGATTTCCTATTTTGACACTCAACAGCACAAGACATTTTCTAGTGAGTTATCTTGCCCGTGGATAATTAATTTACACTGTTTTTCTGCCACCACATTGCGCACACAGCTTGCAGTGACGTAACTGTGACATCTACCAGCAAAAGGTGTATAGCATTTGTTATAGGTTCATCGAATATTTTTGCTTCCAATCAGCTTTACCCTGTTCTCATGCCATTCAGAAACACCAGTTTGTTTTCAGACTATGTTATGGGATGATAAAATTAAAATTGTAAATAAACATGTAAGGCGTACTTAAGAGGGTTTTGCATTTGAACTCATCAATTGTAGATACATTTTTCATCAGACTCGCTTGGCCTCATTGGGCTCACAGTTTCTAGCATGCACAATCATTCAGACTCCTGCCTGCACTCACTGGCAGCATGATAGCTGTAACCAGCATTCAACAATTAACACAGCAACGGTTTCAAATGTCACGTCTAAATGGTTGTATTGATCCATGATCATACATACCAGCACTGAGGAGATTTGTGACCCTGTCTGTGAAATCCAGGCTAAAGTCTTTTAACTTAATTATAAGATTGTCAAAATTTGATTCCAATTTATTGATTTTACATTGATTTTAATCTTTGACAAGGCCTTACTAAGATGTCAAGGTTATATTTTCACACAATGTGCTTGACATTATGTAGGATGTTTTATGTAAAAAATGCACACTGTTTCTGTGTATACAGTACTATAAATGTGTGTAATAAATGTTGACCGGATCTGTCTTTATACAAAATACAGGGCGTGATTTCCTTTGCATTAGTCAGGCAGTATCAGACACCCCATGTGGACTGTTCTTGTGTTTTTTACAGACAGGCTTTTCATCTGGCATGAGTACACTTGATGTGTGTGTGCGTGAAAGCTACCCTGCTGCGTATTTCTAATGTGATAATGTGTTTTGTATGCATCAGATCTCACACAGAGATTCACTGAACTATCTTTGAATTTGTTTTTCTGTTTTTTTAAATAACCAGTTTGCATTTGGGCTGTAAATATTTGCCCTGACAGTAATTTAGCAATTTGGTTTGATTCATTATTATTTAAAAAAACAAGCTGATGACACAAAGAAAACATATGCGAGGGAGTAGTTCTTCTAACTGACTATTAAATTCTGTGATCGGTGCATTACATTTTCTTGGTCTGGCTGAGGAGTTATAATAATAATACACAGCTAAACAAAAGAAATGATATTTTACGCAAGTCTGAATTCACTGCAAAGAGCTTAAAACACAGCAAACTGCAAAATTACACCATGAAAACATCTTTGTATTGTGTACTGACCGCACTCAAAAAAATCCCATAGTCTTATTTATGAAGAAATGACTTGTATAAGCTAGTTCTTTACTGGTATCTGTTTAAATCCGGGCTTGTGAATATTTCAATGAATGAGCTCAATGAGTCAGTACTGAACCTACACTTGACTACTGATATAAGTGAAGAGTACTTATGTTTGTGAAGCTAAAATTGGTATCTGCTTTGACTGTTTGAATAAATGACAATATACAGTATGACAATATGACAATTTGAAGTTAAAGATGAAGAGATTGGTTCCAAAACACAATAAATTCATTTTGACTTATTTGGGTAAAAATGTGTTTTCTATACCAAGACAGTGACAAGATGAAAACCTCTATTTTCTGTTAAAAACTTTCACATAGCATCTTTTTGTTATAAAAACATACAAAATTCAAATCCATAATTTGATTTTTAAAGATTTATTATAAAAACTGATTTTTTTCCGCAAAATGCAATAAATCCATGACAAGTTTTTTTTTTCAAAATGCTATGAATCTATTGAATCGATATATAAATCTGCATTCATCTTTGCCATGTTATATTCATTTAGTTGACAAGTAGTATATACTGATTAAAAAAACATTAAGGGCATTAATCAAAACACTGTCATTGTTGCTGTCATCCTTGGGACGTTGTTGCTGAACTTTTTTGACAGCGATCAGCTGTAAAATGTTTTGGTCCTGCTCGATTTTCACTGACTTCGAGTTAAATAATGGAAAGATTTCCATAAGATCCCCTGGGATCAATGTGTTAGCATGACAGAAGCTTGATGGTGTCGGGAGAACAAGCAACAGCCAGCATTTTTTATTAGCCCGAGTGCCTCTGACATAAATTAGTCGATTTTGATGGCTTAAGGGCCGGGTATACTTTTTTTCCGCGTCCGCGTCCGGCTCGCGCGCGCACGCGTCCGCGCAGCTTTCCGGGTATAGTCCCCGCGGCTACACGCGGATGGCCGCGTTCGACACTATACGCAATACAAATGATTTCTTATTCAAATTATTAGTCTAACAGGCTGTCAGGGCAGCACTGATTTGGTGACATTTAGAGTACATTAAAACATTAGGATAGGTGAAGAAAAGTAACTGATCCACCATTGCAAACACAGTTTAGAACAAACAACAAGACAACAAAGAACAGGAATCAAACAAACATGCTCCACAGCTTTCTGTTCTTTGAAGAAGTAAAAGTTAAAGAAGAAAAACCATAGTGTGTGTGCAAATGCTGTCTATTTCCTTTGTATAATTGTTTATAGTGGAATGCACTGTCTAAATATTTTCACGCGCATGCGCTGTTGTACGCGGACTGTACGCGCACTGTCCGCGCGGTCTCAAGTTTTGGGCTGCACGCGGACGGTCCGCGCGGCCGGCCGCGGACCCTCTCGATGACGAAAATGACGTCATGCGGACGGCGCGCATACGCGGACGTCCCTAGTATACTTTCGGCTTTACGTTTACAGAACACCACCACAGGTTTATCAATTCCATCAAAATTGCTATTTTGTTTTTGTTTGTTTGTTGATTACAAAGTACAAAGTAGATGAGGAAAACTAGGATTCGTTGTGTATTCAAAGCACCGCCATTATTGTTTACAATGCGTGGAATGGTGCGCTGTGATTGGTTCCTCAGAGAAGGACTGCCGTTTGTCGCGGTTTGGAAAAAAATGGAGAAAAGATGACAGAATAACACAGCAGATATCGGACTTTTCATAAAATGAAGAATTGACTTTTTAATACTGACCAGATACAATACTGATTTTGGCGATAACTATTTTATTACTAAATGGCGTTTATCGCGTTTTGGAACCAAACTCACACATTTGCAGATTTTCATGAGAAATTGTATTTAAACAATAAATATTTTAAATAAATAAAAAATATTAAAAGTGGTTAAAATAACAATTGAACACCTCATCATCTTTTAGTTTACTATTTCTAAAGGTGCTATTGACATTAGATGCAAAGAAATCAAACCATAGATTTCCATAAATTAAGTTATGTGTAATCATGTAACATGACACAGACATAAGTACTGGACCCCTAAAGAAAAGGAGGTGCAAAAAGGCATGAAAGCCTAGACAGTCAGTAATAAAAAAAGCAATCCTGGCCCTTGTCAGCACAAATAATAACAGCTGGTTGGCCTATAAAATAGATTACCAAGGTGTCATAATGGGTAAACCCTAACCCAAACACACAGCCAGGGAAACGAAAGAAAATAAAGCTGCCAAAATGGCCCAGCCAATCACCTGACTTGAATTCAATTGAAAATCTATGGAAAGAACTAAAAGTCAAAGTTTATAGAAGAGGTCCACAAAACCTTGAAGAATTAAAGAAGAGTTTATGTGGAAGAATGGATCGTCATTTCAGATTATTACACATATTGACTATTATCTATGGTTTGATGTGTGGATTGCATGGGTTGTTACCAACATCTGGTGAAAATTTCAAATCAATAGCACTTTCAGAAAAATGTTAACTGAGAAAAATGGTGATGTGTTCAGTACTGATTTATGTATATAGACATGGAGTGAAATATGTGCATACTTGGATTTGTGCTTGAATGTTCAGTACATGTGCATGTGTATGGACTCACGGATGTTGTCTGTGCTCTCCTGTATAGTGTCTGTTTTGAGGAGGTTGTCTGCAAGCATGAAAGCTCCTGTCTCCACCGTGTCTAACAGCATGGTTGCACAACGCAGCTGCTCGGCCACGGACAGCTCCCTCCACGCCGCCTGGGATCGCTCCTGCAGCAGGTTATTCACTGTGTCAACCATGGCCTGCAGACAGAAGAAGATGTCAGTGTGCTGAAGGAGAGGAAAGACCTCCGAACATACACGCGCACACATTCTGACTTCTGAACTTCACAATAAAGACAGATTTCCCAAAGAGCAAACCTCCTCCATAAAACATTTCTCACTCTCGCACCTCTACACAGCCACAGTGTCTGGAATATAAACCTGTCAAACTGAGGAAAGATCCACAGGGATCATGAAACGCTGTAAAAATGAAAGACGCTGTCACACACACACACACATGCATGCGTACGCCCAAACACAAAAGCAAGTTCTCACAAGGCAAGAGGTAATTTATGGGCCTATAAGAACACTATATAGGAAAATTAAATGTCTCTGCCGCACAGCGGAAACTAATATAAGGGTATTTAAAAGTGTGATATTAAGATAGCCTTTTAAATTTGGCAGTGAATATTATCACAGGAATATTAAAACCTCAACCTTGATATACAAATGAAGCTTTAGACTTTAACGGAGGTAGTTTATTAAAAAGATTGCAGAATATAAAACCTCATTTTCGTTTGGAGAAAAAATGCAGCAACGCACTACAAACATACAGTATGGATTGCATTAATATTAATAAAGCAGGACAAATTTATTTGTCAAAGATGCTCTGCATAATAATTCTGGGTCAAATCTCTAAGAACTAAAATAGATTCCATCCCTATGGAAGTTCATAACCTCGCGTTATTACTATATTATGTGATTATAATGCATTATTAAGTAATACAGCACGTAGAAAGCGTATAATATCTGTACCGAAGAGATGTAATTAACTTCTTTCACTGTAGTGCACTCATCCGTAGGGATGGACACAGGGATGTTTTCTCATTTGTCTGTTAGGTTGCCGCAGGCTAATCTGGCCATTGGGTTGAATCATTCTGCCCCAGTTACAGTACAGTGGTGTGTTAAGGAAACGATGGGTATATTCGGTTTGACACCACTAAAGTAATGACTCTTTTATGAGAAAGACCAGGAGGTTGGAAAAAGGAAAGTTTTATTTACTTCCTAACAAAACTGTTTATGGAATTTTCTGACTGAGTATGTCAAGAGGTCAGACAGAAGTGTGCATCCGTCAGTCTGTGTTTGTGTGTATATGCGCACACTTTGGAGTTCACACTGCAGAGTGAGATAAGAGACTTATAAAAACACTTCTTACATTTTATTTTCTCTCTCTCTCTCTCTCTTTCTTGCACACAGACATAGAGGCAGTTCTCTCCGCAGACTTGGTAAATGGAGCAGAACTGAAATGCTTTGAAGCTGAGGAGCTAATCCAGCGTAAAGACATACACACACACTGCAATACATATTAGATGACCAATGAAAATTCTTATAATGCGGCTTTCCAGAACACTTTATTCAAATTAGTAGCTAATCTATATATTTGAATGTTGTCCATGGCAACACACTGGTGCTTATGCTTTTTCACAGACATTAGTTCGAATCTTAGACCGGCTAATAACTTCAGTATTGATTTTAATATATAATGTAAGCACAAATCATTTAATCGATGAAAGCTGAGGGATCGGCAGTTAAAAGAGACACAAAAGGCCGGATACGAGAGAAAAGAGGAAGAACTATTCTTCTTACTAGTCTCCAGAAAAAGTACCTACGGCTTCTTTGTAGTTTTTAATATTGTAATTTTGTTCCTTGCAAATTCTCAATGCAAATTGTTTTATATGTTATATAGTGCAAGGCAAGCTAACCTCATTTACAAGTAAAATATATTTGATCTGCATTTATTTATTTGGTAAGTAGTCGTGTAGTAAGTGCTATAATGTACAATGAGGTCATTACCGCAAATGAAACCCCTTCAGGGTGAAACAATACCTCTATGATCACCCCTTTGGGGTTCATTCTGCAATAATGACCGTACTGTATATAATCAGATATCAGCACTTGGGCAATTGTCAAGGAATCCCATAATGCCTCTTAATGTCTCTGTCATCAAGATCACTTGCAGTTTGCCTAACTAATTTCCTGTGGACGAATTGAATAATCCAGAAAACAGAACATTGGAACAGAACTAAAAATCTATATAAATCTGTCTTGTATTGGCAAGGTTGACTGAGCGAACCGGCTCAGTTCGAGATATGCATCAGTCATTCTCTACCTCTAAATCAGTTCTTCTCATGCTTTTAACTTTCACTTCGTCGCTGAGCTTTTCTTGGGCTTATCTGCATTATTCCACTGTCTGTCTGCGTGTGTGTTTATCAGTCGCCTGATGTGACATTGCTGACCAGTGCTGACATCACCACTGCTTTCTCAGGAGAAAAAAAACGCTCTGCTTTTATAAATGCAAAAAGTGCAGCCGGCGGGCACAAACGCGGACGCGCAAACACACACAAACAGCCGATATGATTCATACGCTGTGACAGATATAGCGCCGTGGATGTATAAAGCAGCATTTCTGTTGAAAAGTATAGCCATCTAAGTTGATGTTGTGAATTGATATGGAACTTAAATAAAAAAGCACTGACAATACTTGCAAGTCTATACGCAGAAACGCAGAGTTTAGAAGCTAAATTAGTCATGTCCTCTCATGCACAAAATCAAAATAATGATATTTACAATACCCTAAGGACAGGACATGTTTACATTACATTGCAGATGTTTATCCAAAGCGACTTATAGGGCACATATTTGTCATCAGTATGCATAAAACCCTGGAATGGAACCCATAACCTTTTGAGCTGCTAATGCAATCCTTTAACAGTTGCACTAGTTTATTCTAAGAGTACAGGAACAATAACAACTGAACCCTCACAACAAACCTACTGCCATTATAAACATTTGGTTAATATATTTATTACACTTGACACTTTATTCTACATTGCTAACTTCATTGTGTTTCTGTAGCTCACCTGGTAGAGCATGGAGCTGAAAGGTTGAAGGTTTGACTCCCAGTGAACACACATGTAATGTATACCTTAAATGCACTAAGTAAGCAATAAGGTAAGGATGTGCTTTGCATTGTTCCTAACAACGCCCTTCACCCGTGACTTACTCAAAATACAGCACTAGCCTCAAGTACCTTATTGCTTTTATAAATGGGTTACAACACAATACACATATTAAACCCAGAAATTATGTATCAATGCAACTTTCATGAAGTAAAATCACTAAATGCCTCCCTTCCGCTGGAAAAAATAGTCCCTGACTGACTGTGAAAAGCAATGTTTCACATATGTGACCCTTGCTGGCAAAGTGAGTCGGAATGAGCAAATTATCAAAAATAAGTTATTTATATTTTGACATTCTCTGTTAAAAAAAACTTTAAAAATGATGTATGATTTGTTCAAATCTGACAAAAAAAAAAAGACAGAGCTACACGCATTTGAAGTTGACAGAGTCAGCAAATGCTCTGTCAGTCTGTCTTTTATTGTTTGACATCAGATATGTTTTCCCAACAGTTAACCAAACATTTACATAAGACATAACAGATTATATCTGCATGATTTCTTGTCAAAATAGATATTTTTAAAACTGTAACTCTGTGTAGATGCCTATATATCAGTGTCTCACACTCGGGTGTGTCAATCAGTGCCAAGAAAGATCATTTTCATGTCTTATCGCTATCAATCAGGTCCCGAACTTTATCTCTATTAACTCTTTCCCCGCCATTGACGAGTTAACTCATCAATTAAAAGATAACGCTTCCCTGTCAGTGACAAGTATTTCCGGCAATCCGCAATACTGCTATTTTCCACCAGGTGGCTATCCGCTACCCAGTCTCACGAGGTTTCCTGATTTAGTCACGGAATTTTTTTATATTTTTTTTCGTGATATTATCACGAATTTCACAGTTTTTTCGTGATCATATAACGAATTCCTGTTTTTGTGTGATTATCACGTATTGGTAACTCAACTGCTTTTTCCTATTTTAAACCATTGTCGCTTTGGTTTAGGGTTAGATTTGATGCTTGCATTAGAATGTCACTTTATATATTGGTTTTTATATGTCGCCTGCTGTTAGGGTTAGAGTTGGGTTTGGGTAGGGATGTCATTTTATGTAACTCTAACCCTAAACCGAAGCGAGAAACCAATACGTGATAATCACACGAAAACGGGAATTCTTTATACGTTCACGAAAAAACGCGGAAATTCGTGATAATATCACAAAAAGAATCAAAAAATGATGTGACTATATAACGAAATTTCGTGAGACTGGGCTGCTATCCACAACTTATACAACCCAGAAGCAACGCCTCATGTAAAAGAGATCAGATTCAGAAAGATCCTCAAACATTAAAATTCTTACTCTATCAAAAGTCCTTCACAAACATGGAATTATCTTATATAATCGTATATTATTATGGTGATATCATTTATACTTTCTTTTGCCTCTAGCTCAAAATTCGGTATATGTCGAACGTCACGTGACCAGACCGGAAAACTGGGCTGATCGCTTCCGGTTGCTATCGTAGCTTGTTATTGTTATCCGTAGTATTATTATTTGTGTTATGTTATTTTTTATTCTAATAACTGAATGTATATGAGAAGAAAATGCTTTTTTCAAAAGCTATAACGTATATAAAAAATTTCACATTTTCTTTTACTTAGTTTTAAGATGTTTAAGAGCATATCCACTGGACATGGTTATTCTTTAGGTAGCTCTTGAATGGTTCATGTATGAAAACAGCACCATGTCAGCGTAGTTTTATTTTCAAGCGTAGATCATACAGAAGCACAAACGATGTACTATGTTTAACAGGAATGCAGATGTAAGTTGCGCAAATACCATATTAGACGGTTCGCATTCCAACTCATTTTGCCAGCACGGGAACATTTGCTTACGTTACTAAGGGTACTTGCTAAAGCCTGGAGTATAGTCTGCTTTTTACGTGTACGTAAACGTAAGCGCATGGTCAAACTCGTACATGTACACAGACGTTCAATGCTTGCGCATTGCAGCAAAATGCAATGCATCTCCTGTACATACTACATTCTCATATACGCGCATGCGTGACCTACGGGTACAATGTACGCAGGGTTGCAAAAATCCGGTCGTGAAAAAAGTGGACCATATTTCAACCATAATCGTGGTTCGTGCAGTGATACATCAAATCATTGTGTGCAGAGGTAATTAATATTGTAAGTAAAACACCAGAATCAAAGACTTGAACTAACCGTTTGGATGAAAGTATTGCCAAATGCATAAATGTAAACATAGTTTTTTTTTAAACATAGCCAAACCTGTAATTATATCAAACAAAGCACACAAAATAAAGTACCTGTATGAAGAACCGACAGGACCTCTCTCTCTTCTGGAGCTGAAAGACACAATAATAAAACATTACACACATTCATCCACATGCATAAAAGTCTAATCTTACAGAGCCCAGGAAACAAAAATAATTAGCTGAAATATTCAACAGTCATTTACTAATAAACAATAAGGAATCCTAATTAAATTATGTATCAGAGCCTAAGAGACTAAATTAATCCAATACAGAGTTTCAGTCACCATGACAACTCTAATTTAATGAAACTGACACTGTAGCCACAGAACATTCCTGCATGTCTTCCAGGCCAACAATGCTATAAACATACTGTACAAACAAACAACAGACACAAAGGCACAATGACACAGTGCACCTGACTGTGTCTTATTGCGGACGAGATCGTGTTTGTGTAATTGATAACTGGAGCTAGACGCAGGTAACAGGAAACTGACAGTCGGGTTGTTTAAAGTTTGTAAAGTGATATTCCGGCTTATACAGTGTAGTGTCCATGTTAAACGACTCCTGAGATTGATATTCACTGGGCTTTAATTTGTAGGCTACTGTTTTATGGCAAAATACTTTCTAGTATACTGTAGCTGCTTAACACACGGAGACAGCCTGATCTAACGAGAATTTGTACATATTTTATGAGTTGAAAGAAATCATACGAATTTATCGTGCAAAAAATATACGATTCTTATAAAAAAACAACAACAACGAAACCCAACCCCTAACCCTGCACCTAACCCCAACATCACAGGGGTCAAGGCAAATCATACAAAAACGTATGAATTAATATAAATTAGCCAACTCGTAAAATTTTCGTGAGATAGCGTAGGCAGAGACAACAATATTTATGACATGTTCAAAAGTTTGGGGAAAAAAACAGGACTCTCATGTTCACTTCAAACATGTTTGCATTTTCACTTGAAAGCACAATGGTGCTGAAATTATGCGGATACATTTTAATTGTAATACATCTACTGTAAGCATACATTTTATTCATTGGACATCTGACAGGATGTATTACATTTGAAATGCATTCATTAGTGCATATATATTTGCTTAAAGGGACACTCCACTTTTTTGAAAATATTCTCATTTTCCAGCTCAACTAGAGTTATACATTTAATTTTTACCGTTTTGGAATCCATTCAGCTGATCTCCGGGTCTGACTGTACCACTTTTAGCATAGCTTAGCAAAATCAATTGAATCTGATTAGACCATTAGCATCGCACTCAAAAATAACCAAAGAGTTTCGATATTTTTCCTGCTTAAAACTTGACTCCTCTGTAGTTACATTGTGTACTAAGACTGACGGAAAATTAAAAGTTGTGATTTTCTAGGCCGATATGGCTTAGGAACTATACTTCCATGGCTGCAGCAGGCGCAGTGATATTATGCAGTGCTCGAAAATAATCCCCTGCTACTGAAAGTTACCAACGGGACTTTTTTCAGGCTCTGCATAATAGCATTGCTTATTTGATTATAACACCGCAGTGAGAGTATAGTTCCTAGCCATATCGGCCTAGGAAGTCACAACTTGTAATTTTCTGTCGATCTTATTACACAATGTAACTACTAATGTCAAGTTTAAAAAAGGAAAAATATAGAAATGTTTTGGTCATTTTTTAGCGTGATGCTAATGGTCTAATCAGATTCAATAGATTATGCTAAGCTATGCTAAAGTGGTACTGCCATGGAGATCAGCTGAATAGATTCCAAAATGGTAAAAATCAAATGTTTAACTCTAGGGGAGCTGGAAAATAAGCATATGTGTCCCTTTAATATAAGCTTAAGTTGCAGTTTGCATTGCCATTTTTGGTTGTATTATTTTATGTTTGACTTCTTTTGTTAATTGGAAAAACTCACCAAGGCATCATGAGCTGTTTTAATTTGTGTGTCCTTATTTATAACAGTGTGTGTGCGTGCGCGTGTTTGTGTGTTTAAGGATTTCTGTCTATCGAGCACGAAGTTTTCCCATTTGAGCCATAAAGCCTTTGATCTGTGGACTGCCACAGGTTTATTGCCTAAAACACTGTACTCTGCACCGAATTAGAGCATTATTCTCTCTTCTGCTCCACTTCTCTCAAACACACACAAACACAGAGCCAACAAAGGCTTCTGCAAACTAAAAGCAGGGAAGTGTAATTAACATGTAATAAGGAAGTAATAATAATGTAATTATGACCCATCGACGTGCGGTTTATTAAGCGTGGATACCTTGTTTAGACTACGTGCTGCCGTGTCTTTTCCCCCTGGGGTGAGATTACGCAGCTGGACGTCCAGTAGTTCCACCAGCTGTGCCATAGCTTTGACTGTAGATGGAACATCTCCCGGTCGCAACTCACCCTTGGTCTGTTCGGCCAATTCCCGCGCTACTATGGCAGCAGTTTCTCCTGATCTCATCTACAAAGAGAGAGGGAGGAAGGAGTGAGTGAGTGAGTGAGTGAGTGAGAGAAAGATTGAAGGGGTATATTGATTTTATTTTTTCTGTCCCTTGATGGCCAAATAAGTGGATGAGCAAATGGCTTCATAGATTTGTGATTCTGCTTATTTTCTGATTTGCTCTCTGTAGTACAAAGAAAACCATCTCACATTACTGTTACGCTTTAGTCATTGTCACACTTTACACACAAGATGCACAATGACGGCGCACACACAACACTTTTGGCTGCGCTGCTACTCTAAGTAATGTTGCCACAAAGACAAATAAATTGAGCTTGATCTTCACAGTAAAATTTTGGCGTACACTAAATTTCCCCTAAGCTGTTTCACTACAGGCTGTTTTTTGCGATAAGCATTTATGCCTACTGTTATAAGGGCTCAAGGCCAAATTAGGCTATGTGCTCCACGCAAAACATCAGTCGGTTGATATACCATTAGCATATTTCCAAGTTTTAACCTACTCTCTGAGTGATGTGATTGGTCCACGGCGAAGTGCAGTTGCTCAAATCCGGTCCCTTTGGATCCCAGTGGCCGAGCAAACAGTTAAACATTGCCACACCTGAAAAATAATGCAAAAACATAAAATGTAAATAGACATTCATATACACATTTTGGCACTTTTGTAAACACGTGGGGAGAACGATGGAGAAGCAGGGCTTAAGATTTACAAGCGATACACTATGTGTCAATCAACAGCTGCATTTGCCCACATAATGAGGAAGCATTGACAGTACACCTAAAGTAGCTGGTCACAGTAACAGGAGACAATGACAGTGATTTTCTTCCAAAAGATTGACTTAACAGATACAGTATATACGGGTCTTTACTTTAGGAGTTTATATACAGGGACCCCAGAAAGTATCAAGAGTCAGCCATTGCATTAGATAATATATTATCAAGTAAGACAGTGAAAAATGACACTGTAACTATGTTCTGAAAACTTTACTTTTCTTGACTGTTTTTGCAACTGATGTCAATCTTTATTGGATGTTGTAGTTTTTTTAGGGATGTCCCGATCCCACTTTTTTATTTCCAATCCGATTGCGATACCAGAATTCCGTATATCAGCCGATACCGATATCTGCCCAATACTATTGTAATTAAATGTGTATAGTGCTCTCTGCTTCATCTAGTATCATTTTAAATGTTAAAATCAATCATTTAAAATGATTTACAAGTTACAGGAAACATTAGTGAATATTAATCATAACAGTGTTTAAGAGATCATATAATAGGTACATTTGATCAATTAAGTATGCTAAATATTTTTTCTTAATTGCGTAAAACTGTCATAGTAAAAAAGCCGGGTGCAGAATTGATGCGCCTAAATCATATACTGGGCTTTTTGGTCGTTTATGAGCTTTCTGGGTGCAGAATTGATGCCCTTGAAGCATCCTCTCATGGGAATCCTCGCAACGCAACGGAAAGTTTATAACTGTTAAAACACAAAGAGAATAGATGCATCGTGTGCTCAGCACGAAGTGAATTGCATACATCCAACGGCTTACTGAGACTTTATAAAATCAGATCTTTAAAATGCCTACAGTTATCTTGTGTTTGCCTGTGTGAATTACGCGTTTTATCCGTCCGCTTCACCAGTGGATTATTAACTCAGTTTGCGAGTAAGTTACAGTGTTTCTGTAAACTTAAAGATCTTTAAATGTGCGTTTGTTCCTTTACATGAAGCTACAGTATTGAGTGTATTAAAAGACTTTGAATATAGTGCACAAATTATGGTGCTTTTATAATACGTTGTCCTTTTAATAGCTTGTCAGTAACAACCACGGCTAACGCACATATCGGAATTGGATCGGTCATGTTGTCGGTCCTCGATCCGATGTCCGATCCAGCCAAAAAGCTTGGATCGGACCCGATACCGATCCAGCATATCGGATCGGGACATCCCTAGTTTTTTTTATACTGTATGTCTCCTAGCATATCCTAGTATCTAAATAAAGGACGCATATTTGCTTAATAGCACTATTAACTCTTTCCCCACCATTGACGAGTTATCTCATTTGCATAAAAAAATTTGTTCCTGATGAATTTTTATGTTAATCTGCAATACCGCGATTATACACTTACCCAATTTATGAAAATAAAACTGAAGCCAAAACGTTATTCACTATTTTTAAACTCTGTGTATGTTTTGATAATAGTTCTGAATTTGATCTTTAACAAAATTCCTTCACAAAAATGCAATTATTTCATCTTTTTGCTCAAAAAAAATATTTTTTAAAGAAAAATACCCATATTTAACATATTTAAGAGTTTATAAGCAGAGAAAAAATATAGATACAATTAAATGTTTTTTTTTTACCATTTTTGTTTATTGTTTGTTTGAAAGCAGAGGGTCTGTTCTTTTATTTTTATATATTTGTATGTTTATATATTTTTAGAAGAAAATTTTCCTGGAAGGTGTCGGGGTCCGGCCATGGTATCATGTTTAATATTATGTCTTGTCATGATGGCTGGATTCTGACAGTCCCATGTCTAATGTGAAGGCTCATGATCTTGTGCCTTCGGTGTCTCGTCTCATTACCCCGCCCTCTTGTTCTCCCTGTTTACGGTTAATCATTAGTTTATTCCAATCACCTGTTCTCCCCTTGTTATCTTGTTTAGTCTCTGCTATTTAATCCCTTTGTATTCTTGGTCCTGTGCTGGTTCATTTTGTGCTGTTCCCGTGTTTGTGTGGAAGTCATTCAAATATCTTGTCAAGTTTAGTGTATCTGTTAAGTGTTTCATGTTGTGTACCCCCTCGTGGGTTTTTTCGTTTCTTGTCAGTTAATGAAGTGTTTTTGTTCTCCCCGACATCGTTTGCGTTTGGGTTCATTCGACCACAGTTCCTGACAGAAGGCATTTTGTGACACTTGTGTGAAAATCACAAAAAATGCTGGTGGGCAACTTTTCAAAAAAAAAAAAAATGGCTGGCGGGGAATTAGTTAATATAATATTTGGATTGCAATCCTACAGACAAATATTTTTACAGTTAATATTACTAATATACAGTACATTTGCTTAATTGCAATATAAAATGCACTACAAAATGTGTTCCAAACCAATCTGTTGTTTTCACAGTTGGCACTGCTAATGTATTCTGCAATAATACTAATAATTTCTATATAAAATTATACAAAATATATATTATTTACATATAATAATATGTAGTAATTCAAACATGTCTTTTTATATGTGTATACTGCTAATATTTAGTGTAAAGCTTTTTCTAGCACAAGCCTAAACGTTGATACACGTAATACACATTAAACAGAATAAACCTTCACACACACGTTGCCACTAATAATAGATTAATCACTCTTTCACTAACCTATGGTGCCAGGTGGGCATGGTTGCTTAGCAACCTGTCCCTGGTGAGTCCGTGGCCAGGAGATTTCAGCAGTGAGACGTGGGGCGCAATAGTCAACAGTGACCTGCGGAGTCTGCAGGGAGGGAGGCGACCGTGTCAGGACTTCAGGGAGGATGTTATGCCGGCGGGGCGGAGCCATGGTGGTAGTCGTGGTAGTGGTGAAAGAGGGGCGGAGTGTGCCCGTATATGGGCGAGGAGGGTGAGTGGAGCTGCGTACTGGAGGAAGTACATCAGGCAACCAAACTGAAGAAGGAGGATCTGAGAAAGACAATGAGATATATAACTTTTAAAGGTGTTTGTATACACATATATTGAAAAGTTATAATGAAAAAAATCAGAAGAAACAATCTTGTTGCAAAATTTTAAGTAACTGTGAAATTTAATGGTAATTGATCACACTTTTAATACCAGAGGAAAACTAAATATGGTGTTAAACAGTCTCTTTTGTTTAAATATTAATAGTAAATATTAATGAATTTAATTAAAAGAATGGCATTTACTGTAGCCTTCAAGCATTTCTCTCTGTTAACACTGCAAGTTTTCCAAGTAATTAAAATATAAAGTTGGTAATAAAAAAGAAAGAAATTAATTATGACCAGTGATTGAGTTTCTGTTTCTCGCCTATTTTAATATATTTACATTGCATGTGCGCACACACACACACGCAACTGTTTGCGATCAGCAGCCTGTCAATCATCCTCTGTACTACCAGTACTGTACAAGAACTGATATTGTTACATTATTAATGTGTTATTTTAGTATCAATTGGTTTCTAAAGCACTTTTGACATCCGTTGTTTAACAGACAGCTGCCTAAAATATTGCTAAATATCATTTAATCTCTTTCTCTCTATCTCGGCATATCTGCTGTTTCAGGGTTGACTGAACGAATCGGGTGTCTGGAGAGTGTGTGTCTAGGTGTGGGTGTGCGGCTTTGTGCCCTGTGCAGCATTTGGGAGTGTATGTTTTGACAGGCCAGATCCCTGAGTGCAAGGACTTTAGAGAGGCAAAGATAGATGATGTTTAAACGTCATAACTCCCCACTGTCTCTCTCTCACACACACAAACCTTTTGCATAACCATTGCTTTGTTTATTCGTTTTAAGTGAGAAACAAATGGTGTCAAAAGCTCAGGATATCACACGAAGAGAAGTAAACATCCCCTTAAGTCTAAGCTAGACTAAACTATGCTGTAAAATGTTTGGTACAATGCGCGTGTGGACAGACACGTACTATCACAAGCGCAGAGGCAAAAGGCAAAAACAGCTTCTCTCGTTTTTTCTTTCTTTTCTTTCTGTCTGTTTTCCTGTTTCTCAGTGAAGTGATGTGAAGAGAGGAGAGATGCTCTCGTCTCTGCAGCGAATGCTGGATATAGGGACTAAAGATGAGAGTGAGGAGAGACACGAAACCTGAGCGAAAAACATGTTTTTTGGATTTGTTCTCGCTTCTTCCCCCATCATTTGTTGTTCCCCCACCAAAAAAATAAATCCTCGGCCGAAAAAATATAAAAAGAAACACCACTTAAACAGATCCGATAACGGAGCTTTGATGAGGAAAAGCAGGATGCGAGTGAAATTATGCGTGCTTTATCATATTCAATGTAAGCAGCTGCTGAGATTTTGACAGAAATGTCCTGATGTTTGCAGTTTATGCAAATTGCCTTCCTACTATAGCTGTGTACATAAAATGTGCGACATGATTATATGACATTATCATATAATATGATGTATATTTGCATTCACATTTGCGAAGAAAGGTGATTCTTATTCACAGACAGTATACATTGCCATACACTTGCCTATCCCGTGCATTACAAACACAGTGAGAGACTCACCCAACACAGTACGCAGATGTGCTTGAATTATCTAAAAGTTATTTTGTGGTCATGATCTTTGCACATCATATCGTAAAGCGAGTGTCATTTTACCACCCTAGATGACTGCCTATATTGCATAGGCCAGAATTACCTTTCAGTCCTATTACCTTTTTGAACTCGACTACAATGCATACTTTCAAAGAAATGCACACTAAAAAAGTGTGCAATCATCAGGCGACGTGCATCCTCGTTATGCGTTCGGAATGAAAGACGGCTCCTCTCCCACCAGACACCTCTGGCTTATTACAGAGATGCACTGATCCAAATATCCTCTCACATCTCCTCTCATCACTGTTCCTGCCCTCTTTTCGCTCTCCTTCGAACCCCCACCCAGCCTCTCCTGTGCGGCAAATCTGACTGTGATTTTAAAGGGCCGCTGAGTGAAATGAAAGCACTTCCTGTTTCTATTTCTGTATCCGTATGTGTTCGGAGCTACAGAGGCAAGACTCAGAGAGCAGCAGAGCATTCTACAGTGACTAATCGCTCATACACACAGGCACGGCACGGCACCCTCCCTTCCTTTTTCTAACAGAAGCCATTAAATGACAAACCAACTCTTTCATCGCTCTTCCAAATCTCTCCATCTCTCCTTTCTCTCGGGTGACCGCCGGTCTGCCGTGGCCCTCCGTGTTTCCAGATTGCCATCTTCATGATACGGCCCACTCAAACACAATAGGGGTGCAGATAGAGGGCATCGTGTGTGTTTCCTGAAGGAAAGGGCGCTTTGATTGGGGGGTGATCAAAGGGAGTCGTCTATTCTCTGCCTTGATGGAAAAATGCCCGACTCAATCTTCAGGGTTAAAGTTCACTTTTCATCTATTACGGGACATACTTTTGAAGGGACTGTGATTTTCGGCGTGGCCTGTTTAGCCCAACTCTTCCTGTTCACTAACATACTATAAGAAAGAGGGCGATTTATTCTGCCTTCTACATCCGACTGCTGCACTGTTAGGTAATCGCTGTAAGAAATCGGGTAATTTGATGTTTGGTCATACCTTCAGGTGTGACCGCAACAGCAAATCATTCGAGGCTGCTTAACGCAACACGGCTCTGGGAAAGATGCTTCAACCCACAAGGAGATGAGAATCAATGTCACCTTGCTGATCAGGACCAATAAGAAAACAGCACCATGGCAACCATGCAGGGAATCAGTAATTGGTGCTGTTGTTTACAATGAGTTTCAAAAACTGATAAAATATTCACACAGCCAATTTAACACATAAAGTGTCAGTCTCTATAGCACTGCATGTAGGTTAGCGAGTAAAAACTGGGTACTGCACATGGTGCCAGCCAAGCACAGGGTACAAAACAGGTTATTCTTTTATACTCCAAAATGTATAACCCTGAAGTGATTTTATTTTTAATAAACATATAATGAAGCATGTTGATTAACTTATAATTCTAAAAAAAAAATTGGGGGGGGGGCAATTTTGGGGGGCAACTTGGGTAACAGGGCTGAATTGATGAAGCTCAAAGACAAGACAATTAAAAAATTTGGGGTTAATATTGGATACACTATTCACAATATTCGAATAAAATGACTTTCATTCATCCGTCGCAATTACTTTTACTGTTAGTATCGCATCCATATTATAAAAACAACTAATAAGCATATTTGCCTAATAGCATTATGAAATTAACATTCTAGATATAATAGTACAGACACTTTTTGTACAGTTAGTAATGGTCATATATAGGTTTTATAGAAAATTTTATACACTGGTATGTTTGAAAGCACTACGAATATTTTTATTCAGTTTATACTGCTAATGATACTGCTGACATTGCTTTTGATTTTATAGTACAGTAATATCATATATCCTATACACTCAAAAAATGCTGGGTTGTTTTTGACCCATGGCTGGGTAAATATTGGACAGAACACATGTTGGGGTTTAAATAAACCTATGCTTACTTAAGCATTGAAGCAACCCAGCATATGCTTATTTATTAACCCAGCATTGAATTTAGAGGGGGCAGTTGAAAGCTTTATTTTGATTGGTTGAGCAATGTTACATGGTATGCATTATTATTTGATAAATGAACACCTGACCTGTCAAATGTTTTAAAATAGCCACCAGAGCAATGTCTGTGTTCTGTCCAATATTTACCCAGCATTATGTTAAAATAATCCAGAGTGTATAAGTATAAATATAAGTATACAATATATTTTCGAATAATTCATCGGCCCGTTGTCAATTATTCCTTACTTTTTATATTATAAATGATAAGTCTTTAATCATAAAGAAACATAAAGGACACAAAGGACAAAAGATATAAGGCTCGGTGAGGAAACATACAAGAGAAATCCAAAGCTCAGTCTGCTCTCCTCTTCTTATGTTATCAGCACTATAGTAATAACAGTGTAAGTCCCCTTGGTGGTGTTACCACTGTAATCCTCACTCTTATCTGCTCAGATCTACATGGCGAGATTGCTCTCTGTCAGCAGTCCATGTGAATGTGCATGTGTTCGCACATACGTCTGTGTAAATGTACATAAGCCAGTGTGTACATGACTCCTGATGTGCAAGTATGTGTGTGTGTGTGTGTGTGTGTGTGTGTGTGTGTGTGTGTGTGTGTGTGTGTGTGTGTGTGTGTGTGTGTGTGTGTGTGTTATTGTGTTTTGGAGTGTGCATACAGAAGTGTGAGTGTGAACATCACTCCATTACTGATTGATCTGTGTGTTCAACTCCCTGCTGGCAAATCCAGGTGCATTCTTGTTCCTGTGGATCGGTTAAAATAAAGTTTTCCCTCTGTGCATGGGTTGTAATTGCTAGTGGAGAGAGTTTTAACCGTATGTAAGACATTCTCTCATTTAATAAAAGCATAGAACAGAAGTCTCCACTCCACTCAGAAGCTCAGAGGCTATTCCATTTAAACTAAACGCTGTGCCGATCACAACATATTACATTAGCATCTGTAGCAATGGAAGAAAGAAGACGACTCCAGGTTTTAGAGAGAGTTTGTGCTTATAGCTCGTTTAAAGTAAAGCAGATTACAGTCATATCACCTCTGCAGTAAGACTTCAAGATGTGTTAAAGGGGGAGACAGTAAGCGTTACATGTGAAACGCATGTGTGCGTGACCAGGATTTTACCTCTTCTGTGCACATGCTTAGTAGAGCAGAACTAATTTAATTTCAGTCTGTCTTTTGTAAGTGTGTGTGTGTGCGCGCGCCAGTGTGTGAATTATGGATAGACTGTCATCTCTGTAAGGGAAAAAATAAAAGACATAAAGACAAAGAGTGAGAAAGAGAGAGGCAGATAAGAAAAAAGACGAAAGGTAGAGAAAGTCATAGACACAGAGAGAAAAGTCATAGGCGGGCAAGCATAATCCCTCTCAATCTATTCATCTTCTCTCTTTATTGTTGCTGTAGGTCTGAATCTTTAAATGTCCTCCCAGCTCACCTGAACGGCAAAGCTTTTTCAAGCACTTAAAGTCTTCTATGAGAAATGCACTCGGCTCAGCATTTGGTCAGGGACATGCGTTACATAAACAGAGCTTTAAGGAATAGTTTGCTCAAAAATGATAATCCCATCCTTATTTACTCACTTTCATGTCATTTTAAACCTGTATGTATGTACCTCAATTTTTTTCCGGTAGGACAGAAATGCAGAAATGTGTTTGTTGATGCTGCTATTTTTATACAATGATCTCCAAAAATACATACACTGTCAAAAGAAATGGTCAAAAAAGCTGTTATGGTGGTACAATTTCAAAAAGAGAGTATATATATTAGTACCTCAGAGGTACATATTGGTAACAAAGAGTGCATTAGTACTTCATATTGTACCAAATGTATCCATATCTGTAACTAAATGTTAGGCAAACATATTTAGACCATTTTAAACGGCCCCAAGACAGCTTGTGAACATTTCTTTGACAGTGTTCTGTCTTTACAGCATTAACAACTGAAATTTTTGTAATTATCCACTTGATATCTGATCTTTTCTTCTGCATTGTAAATCATTAACTCATTCCTCACCAGCCTTTTTTGAAAAGTTGCCCATCAGCATTTTTTGTGATTTTCCAATACAGTCTCCTGAAGATGCGTATGAATAGCACGAAGTGTAAAACTCGTGCAATACATTACGCCAAGTTCCACTTTGGCGTGCATATGATACGCCCAGTCCTTCCCATTCACTTAAACGGTGCATCTTTTTTTGTTGTTTTATTTATTGGTTTCTCAATTGTTTTCTGTTTTTTAAACCATTTTCACTTGGGTTTGAACCATTTTCACACAAGTATGATCCAATACGATATTATGAGTTACATCTCTGGATAATTACGGTATTACAGATAACCATAAATACTCATCAGGAACACGTTTTTGTCATGCAAATGTTTTCTCTTAATTGACAAGATAACTCGTTAATGGCGGCGAAACAGTTAAACTTTAAAAACTGGATTAAGGGGTGGTTCACATTTTGGCCTCGAAAACCACACTTTGCATTCTTTTCTATGCACTTTTCCGGCACGGAAAAACTGAAGTATTTTTAAACTTGCTGGGAAAAAAGCGTGGCGCACCGTGACGGCTTTACTCTCTATTTGAGCATGCTTGCTGCGTATCTACATTCAAAATAATGTATTTGCAAAAGCAAAAGAAATGAAATGCGACCCTCCCCTAAGTAAACTTATTAATTATTTGAACCAGGTTGTTTTAATTAGTTGATCCAGTTAACAAACTGAACTAAATGATCCACAGACATTTTGGAGATGTTGCTATGGCTTCAGAAGATGTACAGTACTACACAAGTTATAAAGACTTTTGTGGTGCCGTTGTTACCGCGTACTATCATTGCATGGAAATACCTTTGTGAAGATTCTTCAAAATATCAAATTTCTGGTACAGCATAAGAAAGACATTCAGGTTTAAAATCACATAATGATGTGTAAATAGACAGTTTTTTGTGAACTGTTACTAACCAATAAAAAGAAGCATGTTGCTTAGGCCTATCGGTGTATTTATGGTTATAAAATTTGACTTGAAATTCTCAGCACTATAAGATGGAAATTAGAAAAACAAATGTTGAATCAGTATTCAAAAAGCAGATAAACAACATAAAAATATAAGCCTAATCTCTCGGCGTACACGTCTGTGACTATTAAAAAGGATTAGATGGCACTTTTTTGAAAGAGATGTCAGTGTGTGTGGCACTGTGTAGAAAAAGGTTTAAAAGCTCTGATGAGGAGCTATTTAAAAGTCTTCACAATGCACCAGAGCTCTACTTTGTCTAAAACAATCTCTCATCCGCTACACTTCAAAAAGTGGCTGTTTTTCTTTTTCAGAAAACTGCAGGCAACATTTGAAATACTAATGAATCCATGATAAAATGTAATTAAAACCCCAACTACACAAAGCTGGTGTTGTTTTATCAATATTCTCTTTGATATGACCATTAGACACAGTCTGATATGCATTAACTCAGGTAGCTAACGCTTTTGCTGGAACTCATGAAGAAGATCTTTGATGTAGAGTATGCTAATAAAGAAAATAAATGCAGACAGGGTCATTAACAACCACACACACGTTTGCACCTGTGCTTGTAGTCTATAAATTCTTTAAAGGCTATTTACAGCTTTGCACACTGGTTCTGGAAACAAAGCACTCATTTCTGCCAGAATCAACATAACTTCCAAGTTTCGTATCACTTTGTTGCATTAGATGTTTTGTAATGACTTGACAGCGTGGGTCAGAATCTATTTGCGATTTATTTTTGCTCAATATGCTTAAATTGGACCTGTTACGAGTAAAAATCCAAGCTTCGTCGCTCTGTTCTAATGGGTATGTCAGTAGATGCTGCAGTTAATAACTGCTGGTTTACACTGTAGATAATCATTAATTCAGCTGCAGTTCAGCTCAACTGGCAAGCGGACAAAAAAACGCCCCAACTCTAAATTTGAGGGAGGGATAAAACGGAGTGAGAAATAACATCGCTGCGGACTGTGATTGCCGATACAATCACATTTTTCTCTAAAGGTCTCTTTTTACCCCTTACATGAATACTTGTACAAGTGAGGGAAAATGACAAGAGACTCTAACCGAGTTTAGTTGTTCAAAGTAGATTTGTGTCTCACGATCCCAGAGTAGCATAATAACATTACATTGTGACATCTGAACGATGCAGTCTATCTTAAAGTAACAGTTCACCCAAAAATGAAAATTCATTTATACATGCTCACATCATTCCAAGCCTATGCTGCCATTTTTCAGTGAAACACAAAAGTAGAAATCTACCAAAAAGATCTTTCCAGACAATGACAAATAGTGATCGGGGATGTCGGGCGCCAAATAGGCCACAATATTATTTCATTGCTATTTTCTAAGTGTTTAAAATTCTATAGCTTTGTGTAAAAAAAATCTCATTAGCTAATAAATTTCACTTCCACCAAAGATAATATTTAGTTCATGTAGATGTTCAAAAAATGGCACATCATATGCTGAAATAACTGACTTTTATGTACAGTATAAAGTAACTTAATGTGACCCCGACAACAAAACCAGTCACAAGGGTTAATATTTTTATTAAGATTTATACATCAATCAAAAAAAAAGCTTTTGCTAATTAAATAATGGTTTGGTAGGATAGGACAACATTTGTTGAGTCCAAATGAAGTCCTTAGCACACATATTACTAATGAAAAGGTGTGTTTTAGCGTACTGGCTTATCGCTGTAATGATGTTGTGGATTGAATGGGTTTTAAAGGGACACCCCACTTTTTTTGATAATAGACTCATTTTCCAGCTCGCCTAGAGTTAAACATTTGATTTTTACCGTTTTGGAATCCATTCAGCTGATCTCCGGGTCTGGCGGTAGCACTTTTAGCATAGCTTAGCATAATCCATTGAATCTGATTAGACCATTAGCATCGCGCCCCAAAATAACTAAAGAGTTCGATATTTTTCCTATTTAAAACTTGTCTCTTCGTTAGTTACATCGTGTACTAAGAACGATGGAAAATTAAAAGTCGCAATTTTCTAGGAACTATACTCTCATTCTGGTATAATAATCAAGGACTTTGTTGCCGTACCATAACTGCAGCAGGCGCAATGATATTATGCTATTAAAAGTAACCACGGGGTATTTTCTACAGAAGAATCAAGTTTTAAATAAGAAAAATATCTTTGAAAGTCTTTGGTTATTTTTGAGTGTGATGCTAATGGTTTAATCAGATTCAATGGATTATGCTAAGCTATGCTAAACGTGGTACTGCCAGACCCGGAGATCGACTGAACTGATTCCAAAACGTAAAAAATCAAATGTTTAACTCTAGGGCAGCTGGAAAATGAGCCTTTTTTTTTTCAAAAAAAGTGGAGAGTCCCTTTAAGGTTTTACATAAAAACCCAACTTGAATGGGAAATTTCCAAAGAGCGGGTAGCAAAAGTTTTTAGGCAAGTTTCTTGCACAATTCTTTCACAATTTTGCTGCATACTGTATATTGTTATATACAAGGTAAGAAATTTACAAAATATCTTAATGGAACATGATCTTTACATATCCTAATGATTTTTGGCTTAAAAGAAAAAATGATAATTTTACCCATGTATTCTTGGCTTTTTCAACATATACCTGTGCAACTTACAACTGGTTTTGTGGTCCAGGGTCACAAATGTGGTGCACAAAACATGAAGAAGATATAGGTTTTTGAATGTATGATGATTAATACTGTAAATCAATTTAATTATAGTGGGTATGACAACAGTAATGACATTGTATTGGTCCACCAATCCTGACAGTAATCATTAATAAAGATCATAAATAATGACACACAGGAAAAATATGCAGAAAAATTTGTCTACATTAAAAGGGAAACTCACCAAAGCCGAGCCTGTTGTCATTGTTTCCAAAGTCGAGAGAATAGATGACAACATGGTAATTGTTCCACACGTAGAGCAAATTGTCTCTGGGGTTGTAGTCAACAGCTGCAATATACTGGTAGGAATTTGGGAAAGGAATGCTTAAGTGCGTTTCACGACTCTTCTCAGTGTTGTACATGTAATCGATTTTATTCCCCAGTGCTTCATTATCATCGTCTTCGTAAACGCTCTTCACCACGTAGAGGATTCCGCAGATCATGAAAGCGTTGGAGGCGGATCGTTTATCGTACGACGTATCCCATGATCCTTCTACCCGGAGCGTGTAGGGATTGAGTTGGCTCACCACAATCCGTCCGTTGTTCTGCTCTGTGGCGTAAATTACCCAAAGTCCGTTTTCATCCACCGCCAAATCGATGTCAGATTTCCCACCCCAACGGTACGGAGATGTGTCATGGTAGTTGGCATTGGCAATGATCGCCTCACCGCTCTTGATACGAGTTCTTAGGTCGAATTTGACAATGTTGCGTGTACGTTCCTTGTTAAAGAAGAGCGCGCCGTCGAACACAACAAACCCCGTGCCGTCCACCCGATGGGGTAGCTTGTATGTCGTGGTGGGGCGACCTGCAATAAAGTCCTCTTTTGACGAGTACTCAGTCAGTGTGTCTGTACGGTATGGTGTCCAGGGCATATAGTAAATCTTATTGGATGACTGTAAGGGGTCTTTACACCATGAGCCTGACTGGTGGTCCGACTCAAAGAGGTGTTCACTCTGGTAAACACCTTTTAGTACACCTGGACAAAGAAAAACTGAAAGGGAAGGTAGGAGGCAGTGAGTCATGGTCACACATTAGAATGAATAAAACCACTGACAAATGTTACATGATGTACTACTACAGTGATCAGAAAGCTACAGGCTTTGAGCTGAGAGAAAAACATCTATTAAACCATATCTGATGACTAGTAGACCTATTTCTAGTTCATGACTCCTGAAGTATCTCCAAATCTGTCACAGCGACTTCTCTAACCCCCAGGAAAAAGCACATGATATAAGGGTTTATTTAGGCAGCCGTTACTGTAACTGTTCAATCAATCATCACCCTATTTTTCGTGGTTCAATAAATATGAAGAAAACATTATCATCTGTTAATGCAAATCAACCTTAATTTTTTTCACACACTGTAAAAACTCCTTGTTGCACTTAATATTTAGGTCAAATCAACTTGAATTTACAATTCATTTAAACTTTCTTGACTTGTAAGGGGTTGCTATAAATTATAAAAAATAAAGTTGTATTACCTTAAGTCAGGGGTCTCCAACCTTTTTGTGAGCAAGGGCTACCACAATGGACAAAAGAATCTGGAGGGCTACTTTTTTGATATAGTCTACTCAAAACCTTTTAGTTTTGTTGTTGATTTTATTTTATTTTACTTGTTGATATGTTTTATCATTGTTTAAAATGTTAACATACACAAAAGAGGCCAAGCTAATGTAAAAAATATGTAATTAATAAATATTAAAATTGAGGCTATTAGTAGAGTGTGCTTTGGCGGGCAACTCACAGACTCCGTGCAGGCAACCTGATGCCCGCGGGCACCATGTTGGAGACCACTGCCTTAAGGTAACTGGGGGCACGAGATGGTGCTTGCTGGGGGGTCCAGTTTTATGACATTTTATTAAAGTTCATTAATTTATCATAAACTCTGTAAGACCTCAGAAAATTACAGCACAGCATTGTATTGTTTAATACGTTCTTTTTCTTTCAAATTCTAAATTTAAGATAATTTATTTCATAAAATATCTTTGGGGATGCACCCTACACAAGGAGAGGGACACGCCAAAATGTTTGTGAACCTCTGATTTATACCAACCTCTCACTAGTCAAGAAAGTTTAAATGAATTGCAAATTCAAGTTAATAAACCTAAAAATGAAAGTGCAACAAGGATTTTTTTTACAGTGCAGAATTATTGTTTGCAATATTGGATTTTCCCACAATATAATGCTGGCAAAAATAGCAATGATATTTTCTAAGCCTGAGAAAATTTTCCTGGGAGTTGTGCATGCTACATTTTTGTAGTATTGTGAAAATCAATGCCCAATAAATACAGTTGAGAGTGGCTAAAAACAAAGGTCAACGCAGCTGGGCCAGACTGTCATGTAAATCTTAAATATGTGGGCTTTTTTGACTAAACTGTGAGCTGTGTGTGTGTGTGTGTGTGTGTGTGTGATTTTTCTCCTCTTGATTTATATTGATACTTCTGGAAACCATGCAGATTTACTTATACGGTCACACACAAACAGAGAGAGACACACACAAACAGTCACACAGAAAATCAGTCTTTTCCCACAATTCCTTTCCCAGAATGAGGAACATCCTAATGGGAAGTGAGATTAATATTTTAACTATACTGGATGTTTCCTTTTATTGTTGTGGATGTAGAATAATGTCTTAATTCAGGAACATTTCCTAGCCTTTGTTAACTCAAACAAATTTGTCATTTTTATTTACATTTTTGTTTCGTTTGACTATGACTATGTTTGACTATTTTAAAATGATTATTAAAACAATAAGTTCTTGCTTGGTTGAGCCACATTCAAAAGCCATTGTACAATGATTATAAACACACTTTTGACTTCAAATGGCTAATTATGCAGAATAAGTGGCATACAGTAAGTGGCTTGGCAACCTGCAAACAGCCAATTTGTTTATCCCAATAATTGTTTAACAATAAATGTATCTCTTTAGTATAATGTCCATCAGTCTCTTTCTTTAGTCATACAGGTACATCGGTTTCCACCGCTTAGTAAAAGCAATAAACCACTTGAGTGCAACAATTGATTTTTATATGGGTATGGGGTTTTAGGAAGACCTCTTATCGCAGTAACGCACAGCCTCTTTAGGCTTATTTGCTATATTAACTCGCATTAAGAATATGTTTGTCATTCTAAATTCTTATCTCATATTCACGTTCACCGCACAGTATGAATGACATTTTGCAGTTATTGTCAATTTAAGAATTGCTTTGTAATGTATGCAGCATCCTAATGTAAATCAGGACCTGAAACAAAAAGACCGCTACATTTGATAACCGTTCACGCATCCACTCTCATTCATTTGTAGCAATGCAGAAAATTAAGTTGTTATTACGTTAAGGCCTGATAAAAGGCGTAACATTGCAGGACATCAATTTCACACCGCCAAGTCTTGTGGTCAGCACAATTGGCAGTTAAAGTTTTAAACAGTGGCAACACCTCCCTGAACATCTGATACATGGTAAACCACCAGATACACGGGGAGAGGAGTCTTAGAGACAAGGAGGACTAATTCAAGAAGTAAAGCTCTGGTCTGAGATCAGGTTTCTCCTCCACATTCCTGATATAAACCATTATGGGCTACTGATCGCCAATCTGTCATTAGTATCATATAACACCATAACAGCCTGACAGTGAATTACATACTTAAATTACATTAAAGTAATGGACCTACCTCTCTGCTCCACTTCTGCATCCACAACAGGGAAGAAGAGAAAGAGAAAGAGAGAGGGAGACAACAGATTAATGATGTAATATTAAATACTTCACAGTAATTCAATTCCATACGTACGTAATGTGCATCATATCTTATCATAATCTCGTGAAAGTAGTAAAATGCGCTTCATTTATACTCTAGAAATTCCATTAAGATCGTGATCATAATTTTTGAAAACAAATAGTGTCCAAGTGACATTACGCTATCAACCAGACAAATGAACCCATAAAAACAAACTAGAGCAAGAGTTTGTTCCACAAAATTGTCTCAAGTGTTATAGAACTGGAGCTCTTAGCCAACAGTCTTGCCAGAGGGATGAAAAAGACATCCTATATAAGCTTAACAAGTTTTACATTTCATCATTTATTTGTTGTAGAATTTAAAGAAATTAAAAGACTAAATAATAAACACAATAATTTGTTGATGCACCACAAACTCCAAGCCCATGTGGTACTGCACCCAAGTTGTGAAGTTACATGAGTTAAAATACATTCTCTTATCCCAGTACACATACAAGTATGCAAGCCATAGGGTTATTTCACATAAAACTGACAAAGCAAGATTATTTCAATCTTGCAGTAGGACTATCTGTTTGGCCAACTAATGGAAGGAAACCCTATATCAATATGTGTGACCCGTGCTGGCAAAATGAGTCTGAATGCGCACTGTCTAATTTTGAGCTGCAGGGAAAAGAAAGCATAAATGTCAATTTTGATAGGAATTGAGGTTTTCATAAAAATAAGTACTTTAGGCCCTCGTTCAGCGATCCCAATGCTCTAAATATTCATTAAACATCTATAATGATCTTTATTTCTGCGGTGTACCGTCCTTAATGCTTAACCTATTCAAAGATGCGTGTCAATCCACATGCGCATGACATTTTTGTTTCTCTTTTCAAATATGCAGGAATAAGAAAATAAAGTGCAGGACTTGCTCAGTGTTTAAAGAGTTATTAAGAGCGATAAGACATGAAAACGATCTTCCTCGCACTGACTGACAGATCGCATGCCCACAGACGTATATATATATATATGCAGAATTACAGTTTTATAAATATCTGTTTTGACAAGAATTTACGCAGATATAATCTGCTATGTCTTAAGTGGATGTTTCGTTAACTGTTGAGAAAAAAATATCTGATGTGTAACATTAAATTAGATCCTTGAATTAAAGTAGACCTTAAAGCTGTCTGTCTCCATGTCAATCAAACAATAAAAGAAGGAAAAAGTTGAACATATATTTTCCTATAGTGTTGTTTTTGACTTTGTGTGTGCCATATCTATTAGTTTTTTAAGGTAAGGATGCTGTGATTTTGTTTCTCTCGATTTTTCTCAAAATTGACTTTGCAATTTTAAACAGGTGTAGCTCTGTCACTTTTTTTCAGCTACCAACAATTCATATATTGAAAATATACATTTAAAAAAAAATGCTTATTGCAACTAATTTTTCCACCAAGGGTCACATTTGTTTGGTGGGGGACAAAAATGCACTCTTTCTCTCTACAATTTATTAACAGCCATTTTCAATACAAAAAAAATGACTTTGCTTCCATTTGCATCCGGATGCATATACGTACGTGTGTGGTCCATCTTTATGAAATATGCATGAAGAGGAACTGTTAATGAATCACTCAATAAATAAGAAACCACATGGGGGTAGAGTTTGAGTATGTGTGCATTCCAAAAGATCTGATTTAGAAGCAATTATGTCTCCCTCACACACCTAGTCAAGTTTCAGTCACCTAGTAACAAAATCAATAACAGATAGTCATTTGCTGTCAGTGATAATGAATAAAGAACCGGCTGAACTCTAGCCCTGCTGGAAGGTTACAACTTCCTCTATTAGCGCCATATCAATCACCAACGAGAAACAGGATGACGGATGGAACACAGGATCCTGCTGTATGGTTACTAAAATCATTAAAGGCCCCTGGCAAAAATAAGAATCGCCGTTCAAACAACACTTTTACATTACATTTACATTTATGCATTTGGAAGAAGCTTTCATGCAAAGCGACTTACAGTGCATACATTTTTTTTCATTATGTGTGTTCCCTGGACTCAAACCCATGCTTGACGCAATGCTCGATCACTGAGCTAGAAGAGCTTTTCTGAAAAGATAGTATACTCAAAAAAAAAAATGGTGCTAAATAGCACTAAAAGTGGTTCACTGGCTTGTTATCATAGGGGAACCATTTTAACAAAACCTATGCAGAAACTAACTGTGTAGCACCTGTGAAGAACCAAATTGTGCTACTGTATATTGAACAATAATGCTGCGTTCACACCAGCCGCGGTAGAGGCGTCAAGCGCAAGTGATTTCAGTGTTAATGTGAAGATTCGTTGACGCGTATCTGGAGGTCTCGAGGTGCAAATGAGGCGTTTTGCGCGGCAGACACGATTCCGGCTCATTCGCTTGTCTAGTTCGCGTGAATTGAACACTGCTGCGGGAAACACGCGAGTTGAAAAATGTACTAAAAAACTTTAGCAGAAAAACGCCTTGCATTAACCAGTATTAATCAGTAGTGATGTGATTACAGGAAGCGAACAGAGTTACAGGAAGGAAGCCCCTCCCATGACGTGAATTTCCGCGGGAAAGTCTCGATGACTAGAATTTCACGCGCAAATTAAACGAGTAAACTCAAAATGTTCAAGCGGCAAAATAGACGTGGTAGGCCCGAATTTGACGCCTCAAACGGACCAGCCACGGTAGAGGCATCAAGCGTGAGTGATTTCAATGTTAAGTCAATGTAAAGACGCGTTGACGCACGTCTGGAGGTCTCACGGCTCGTATGAGGCTATTAGCGTGGTGCGGTAGACGTGATTCCGCCTCAGCGCGAGTTGAAAAATGTGAACTTTGGCAGAAAAACGCACCTGTTAACCAATCAGGAGCTTGCTCTAGTAGTGACGTGATTACAGAAAGCGAGCTGAGTCACAGAAGCGCGATGACGTGAATTTCCATGTGAATGTCTCGATGACTAGAATTTCACAGGCAAATTAAGCGAGTAAACTCAAAATGTTCAAGCGCCAACTAGACCAGATAGCCGCGAATTTGACGCCTCAAACCCGGCTGGTGTGAACCCACGGTTATGGTTCTACAGAGGTGTTATATAGGTGCTATATAGTGTTAAAAATCGTTCCCCTATGATTACAAGCTTTTAGAACTATTAAGCACCTTTTTTGTGTATTGCATCAAACTCAAATCATTGCTTAAAATTTTACTTTACTTAACTCATTCCCCACCAGCCTTTTATTTTAAAAAGTTGCCCGCCTGCATTTTTTTGTATTTTGTAAATTGTAAATTTTTGTCTATAAATATATAAACATGCAAATATATTAAATGAAAGAACAGACCCTCTGCTTTCAAACAAACAAAACAGGAAAAAACTTTTTATCGTATCTTTAAATATACAAAATTCTGAGCAAAAAGCTGAAATAATTGCATTTTTGTAAAGGAATTTTGTTAGAGATCTGATTCAGAACGATTATCAAAACATACACAGATTTTAAAATGTTGTTAAATTAGTTTTTGCTTCAGCTTTTATAAATTTGGTATCTAGTTAATAATAGCAGATTTACAAATTACTGTAAAAACTCGTCAGAGGAAAGCGTCGCTGGCAGGGAAATGTTTTCTCTTAATTGACGAGATCTAGTTAATAATGAACATTTGCTGTTTATTTACGTATTTTTAAGACGTAGATCTTACATGAAAAGAAAATGATGTAATTGTTGCTTCTTTACTACTACTTTCACCAAGTATGATCCAATACTATATCATGAGTTACAACTGACCATGTCCCAGAGTTCCCACTTCAAGGGCTCTACCCTTCTGGAAGCGATTGGAAGTTTCAGATGCGCTAAGGACATTTGGTTGAGGCTGTAGATTACCAGTAATAATGTTGTAAATAACGCTCGGTTTCTTGCACAGACCGATCAATTCGCTTCAAAAGACCTCAATATATCATCAGGAGCCGCTGGGATTACTTTTGTGTTGCCTGCTTTTGGACTTTAAAAGACATAAAACTGAACTGTGAATTTCATTTTATGAATTATTAAAGACCACGACTGTAGCTAAAAATCTTCTGTTGTAGTGAAAAAAAATCACCTACAGCTTTTAGTAAAGTAACAGCAAGTTGAAATGGTGGGCTCATCGGCATGCCAATACAAACAGTTAAGCAGCTAATGGTTTGCGCATTAAAGGTTTTTGCTTTATAATGGAGATGACTTACAGGGACATACCATTCGTAGACTGTGATTTAATAAATAAAAATGTTTCCCTCATGATATAAATAGCAGGTACTGTATAAGGGATGAAGTTGTGCGAAGTTCTTAGTGTGTATGTAAAACAGACGTCCCATATATAGAGGCCAGAAGCAGAAAGGTTGACTGGAGTTCTGCCAACTCCTCCATCAAGGGGGGAAAGAGAAAGCCAGAAAAACCTCAAGAAAACATTTGGAACATGTTCCCAAAGGTCTCTAGGACTGAGGTAATGAAATTAGCTTTGTATGTGAGTGTGTGTCACACTGTGCTCTTGTGTGCTTCCCTACTAATTAGTAGCATTGTGTTTATAGGGGTTTTTGACCAGATGGTCGCAAACACATGTGTGGACTTACAAATCCTCACACACACTTCATGACCCCATACACGCAGTGCGATTTATGGTCAAGAGGTCAAATGGAAAACTATCTGCATCCTGCCAGAGTGTCTTTTTTTTGTCATGTAGCTCTGCAAGAAATTCCCCCACATGCCTCTCTTTTTCCACCCGTTTGCGACTCTGTATGCAAACGTGTAGGTGAGACAAAGTGTGCGAGCGTATTCAGTCTTTTCCTGTTGCCATTGCTGCAGTCATACGATACTGATTTATCGTCATCGTTGCCATGGTCACCCCAGATTGGAACACCAACCCCACAGAAACCGTGAGAATTTGAAACCACATCGCTCAGCCCCCCAGATGATTGACAAGCTGTTTTCCTCTGAGTCGTGGCATGGGACGAGACCGGACAACAGATGAACAAAAGCGGCCAACACAGTATCAGTCGTGTATATATATTTTCTGTCAAGAGCAAGTTCATATTGGTGACAAATCTAGATAAGATGTCAGGTAGCAATCACTGCGATGCTATGCTGCTAAAATGTCTCAAGTTTCAAATCAACTTGAGGTGCAAATTTGACAGTGACTCACTCAGAATAAACGTGACATAACGGTTCAATATTGAGCTCTTATAGAGTATTTTGTCTGTCTGTATGTGAGTGAACTATTTTACCTACTGCATCTCTGAAAAATGTTATGGGATGCAATGCAAGGCAAGCACTACAACATGATTTGTGGCATTATTCTGACTAATTTCCTAGTTTTTTAAATAAACAAGAATCATGGTTACTGTTGTTTGGCACCTACAATATACATTACATGGTCAAACACTTTTATAGACTGTAAAAAGTGAAAGGTGCTCTACTTAAAAACTTACTTCAATTGGTAACATTTAAAATTTTTAAAACTTCCATGTTTTCTATATTTAAAGATAGGCAGAGGTCAAAGTGCTACAAACTAAGTGCTCTTCCGCCATACAATATAGTTCTTATTTTTTATCCGCTTAAAAAATCACCACATTTAGTTTTGTGCCACCATACTTACTCGTGTAACTACTCATGTAATTAAATAGGGAAAACACGGAAGTGTTTGGTGGCTTCTAAATTCATCCCTGTTTGGATCCTAAGGAATGAATGGGGCTAGGCTAAATGCTAACATATTCATGACGCGCTGTACAAAGATTAAGTGTACGCATTGAAAAAAGAAAGGTATGTATTACTTTGTCTAAGCTGAGGTAAAAACATAGTACAATATTGAAAAACGGTGGTGTTTTCCTTTAAAGGACAAGTTCGGTATTTTACACTTAAAGCCCTGTTTTCAGATTGTTTATGATGAAATAGAACGGTTTTGACTGAAATTTTGACATATGCGGCTGACCCGAGAATTTTCGGGTGTTTCTTGTATCACCTCCCACCTCTATAATGGCTGTATAGGTGCACTGGAACAATCCTTCCTAAAATGCATTAAACTTTCGCTTTCAAAGACGTGAAACTCACCGAGTGGTCAGGGTTGTTCACTGATACAGGTATGCTCACACAGAAGATGCTTTCCAACAGGTTTTATCGTAGTTTTTGTCCAACTCCATTGACTTGTATTAGATGTGCTGTGAGGTACGGTATTACTCCGCGCCGGGAACGCTGTTTGTAATCTTGCAATTGGCAAAGGCGGATTATCCCCACCAACTGGGCTGGAGTGTTTATTATTCAAGCTCTCAACGGAAGAATATACGGGTGTGAGGCGTTTGGAAAAATAGGTCCACAAGTTTACAACAAATGCTAAAACACCTGTTGGAAAGCATCTTTTGCAGCTATTTTTGTCAGCAATTTATTATTCATTACTCTTTCAAATAAGGTAATAATAGACCATTTCGTTCTAAAGGCAATGTAAATGGATATGTAAAACTGTCTCTGGATAATTTTTTTGCACTTAATAAAGCGACATACCTTCTATGTAGATATCAGAGAACAATTTAACATATTATTTCAATTCAAATCTTTGGCACCTTAAAGTGTTACTTTTTATATTGTACAGCACATATTTTAAACATCATACTGTTAGACTTATATGATTTTTGTATTTTTTTAATAAGAGATAAGCTACAAATATATTTTTTGTGGTAATGACATCACAAAAATGTATGCTTACTCATACTCTTAGTATGTTTCTCTGGATCAATTGGTAGGAAATTGCATTAGCGGCACAAACTGGTCGTGGGTTTGATCCCCAGGGAACACGCATACTGATAAAATGTCTTTACCTTGTAATGCACTCTAAGTAGCTTTGGAAAAAGGCGTCTGCAAAATGCATACACACATATAAATCTATGAGCAATATTAAGTAGCGAGCACTATTAATGAGCATCATTCTAAACTAGTAGAGCATTGCACTTGCAACAAAGGGGGTCAGGGGTTCGAATCCCAGGAAATGCATATACAGTAATAATCATAAAATATAAACATAAAATCTGTGCACTTACTGTATGGTACACACTCATACTGAACCTCAAGATATTTGTACGTTCCAGGACATGGATCAGGAAAAACATCAGGGCCAGCAATGACTGCACACTGAGTTCTGTTGTTACACCTGTGAGAGAGAGCAAGAGAGAAAGAAAGAGAAAGTGATATATGCTGACAGATAAAGTAAGGCTATTTGTTCATTTGCTATCAATCTAACATTAGGCATTTGAACCGTACGTACCCGTTCAATATGTACAATAAAAGTTAATGAGCCTTGAAATACCATTTTCTTCAAATGAAGGAAAAAAGATACATTTACTCAACATCTTCAATAAAGCTCAGAGTGTGGGAAGATCCCAGCACAGTGTGTGAGACACAGCTCAGCGGCCCCTCCCGGGGGCCCGAGATCCATGCCGTTATTTTAATCTAATTCATATGTAGGTCATGTGTACATGTAGGGATAGAAAGTACAGACCAAGACGAATTCTGGCACCAAAAAGTAGAAAGCAAAGTACAGGAAGAGGGAGAGAGAGACAGTTTTGACATGTTCTGCTTAAAACATGCGCACACACATACAGATGGCCATCTCATGACATCTGTGTCATATTTCATCATTATTACAAACAAGATAGAAAAACAAATGGATACTCACAACACAAATACACACAAGAGTCTTAAAGCTCTATTATATATATATATTTCTCTTTCTCTGTGTAACCATGGAAACCTTCCAGTTCAAACCCATAGGGAGCACTAAAATGGGCACACACACTTCAGTTTTAAGTTTTCAAGCACATGTTCAAAATAGTAAAATGACAAGGGACAGTATGACGGACTCGAGGTGTGTGTGTTTTCTCTTGAGGTTTTAAGACAGTGACATTTTTAAGAATTCCTTTTTGGCATTTGTGTATTTCTGCAAGTATAGATACAGGTATGTTGAGTACGTGTGGGCTCTAATTGCTGTGATGAGTGAGTGTGACAGTCATACTCCCAGAGTGCTGTGGGGCATCTCTAGTTTCCGGGGCGACAGCTCTTGTGTGGCAGTGTGCAACACTCAGATATGACCTAATTTAGGAGGGGAAGAGGAAAGCAGACGAGAGGAGAGCATGTTTTTGGTATTATTTTCTTTCGGGGTAACGATTTGCACAATGCAAACCCGGCATTTTCTTGTGACAACGTAAGGGGTAGTCTCCTAACTGGGCCTGGGAAAGCAGCAGACAAAGCATATTGCTTCAGACACGCCTGTCTACCTCAAATATAATAGTTTTGATTGCTTTAGACTTTTTTGTTTTATGTGTCAAATGTATTGACCTTTGAATACTTTACTAACAGTAATCAAGTTGTAAATAAGTAGTTTGTTTTTAAAGTTTATAAAAATATAATTATAAAAATGAATGCATTTTTCCCTATACTTCTATTTTAAAAAAATTAACTTGATATAGATTATACCTGTTAGGTGGGTCCTAGATAAAAAGGTTTGGGAACACCCAATTTTTATTATCATAATATATTTGCCATACTGTAGTTTCTTCATTACTCCACAACCAGGGTGGATTGCCCAGCAGCCACATGGCCCGCATCACATTACTGTATCAGTAATTTTGTTATTGAATAACCTTTCCAATAAAGGTACAACATGTGAAACATACAATCAACAGCTACTATTTCAGAGTATAAGACAGAAAGGAAAGCTGTCAGAAGCTAAAATTCAGGGCTTCTTCATTGACTTTGTCTTGACAAAGTCGGATCAACAAGATCTTTTTGCTGCCATGGCATGCGACTATTTTATTTAATTGCAGCACATAGTAGTGCTGTCATTGATTCAGCACAAGTATTTGCTGTATCACTGCTATAGTATTGACTGTATTACAACATCAGAGTTATATTTCTATAGACTGAAATGTAAAGAAGCATTTTGCACAGTCGTGGCCACTAGTGGAGTGAACTGTCAACAGTCCGGTATAGCTAAGAGTGGTGCAGACCAACCTAACAAACATATAACTTACAGAAAGCATGCTTTAATAAGAATGTTACAGAAAACACATTTTAAGGATAAGGTACAGCTTCAGGTATAACTTAAGATTGTCATTGCATTTAGAGGGTTTCTGTAAACACAGCCGTAATTATTTCCTCAAACAAATGGGCAGTGATTAACAATGTCCTGCCCAAGCCATCAAGCTGATGTTATCGGAGAAGGAGTGCCATTCCAAAGGAAAATTATTACCATTTTCAGATTTTGGTTAAAGATTTAGAAAATGAAAAATTGACTTTGTTTACCACAAAATGAAACGTAAATAGGGTTAATTTTGAGTTCATGTTGACTTTAAATGTTTTTACATGTCAAATGATTCATGATTCATCAAATGATTCATGATTCAAATGAAGGTCAAAGGTTGGGAATGACACTAACATCATTCAAAATGTTTCTGTGAATCCCTAGTACACTAAATACTGCAGATGTTCCATGTATTGTTCATCTGCGTTCCAGTTTGTCTCAACCTTACTTATGTAAATCAATCTCAGAAGAAGTTAAAATATCAACAATAGTACGATAAAGTGGGCATAGTTTACACTTTATTCTATAACCAATAAAATGGCTCTTTTGTTTTTCTTTCTAAATTAGTTGAATTTTGAAACAGGAAGTTGGGTTAGGACAAATATGTGACCCGTCACGGAAACCAGGGACTCAAGTCGGCAGCACAAGTTTCGAGAAAATGAGAAACAAAGTTTTTTTTTCGAAATTTGTGATTTTCGTTTTATTGCAGAATCTGTTAGTTGAGATCACGAAGAAGCCTCTCCATGTTTGAGATAGCAGTTTATGTATATTTAAAAGCGTACATTTTGCGGTTAAAATAGGCTTGTTTTTCCGGAGATTCTAGCGTGCAGCGGGGGGCGTCATTGTCTGTGTGTATATTTACATACTGTATAAGCTTGTGTTTTCGCCTCCGCCCCCAAAGGGAACAGCGTGACTACTAAATAAGGATAGTTCGCCCAAAAATGAAAATAATGTAAGTAATGACTCACCCTTATGTCGTTCTAAACTCGGAAGACCTCCGTTCATCTTCGGAACACAGTTTAAGATGTTTTATCGTTAGATTTAGTCCGAGAGCTTTCCCCTTCATTGAAAATCTATGTATGGTTTCCATGTCCAGAAAGTTAATAAAAACATCATCAAAGTAGTCCATGTGACATCAGTGGGTCAGTAAGATTGTGTTGATGCATCGAAAATACAGTTTGGTGCAAAAATAGCAGAATTACGACTTTATTCAGCATTGTCTTCTCTTCCGGCTCGAGCGTGAAGTCACGTGACTGTAGTGACGCGCTGCCCTGTTCCTCAGATATGTTTGCTAAGTTTTTTGGGTTTTTTTTCAAACTTATAGCCTGCGTCTCCCCAGACTGTAAAGCTCGGGCGCACAAAACAAAAGAAAAATAAAAGCAGCTGGGGCGGAACAAATAACAGTCAGCCACATCGTACGTCAGCCGCGTCACTGACTTTATGCGGCGCCGCAGTCGGAAGACGTCAAAGTACCACGAGAGCTCTTCAAGAAATCTTACGGAGTAGTTTAATTTCGACTCGCTCTCGCGGTACTTTGACGTCATCTGTATGTCAGTTCTTGCAGCGCAGCATGAGTCCAAACACACAGAAGTTACACAGATATCGTTGTATTCTTCATATAATTGGCTACATGTTTTGTCTATCAATATTTTCCATTAAGTCATTGGCTGATGGAGGAACGAGCGAGCCATTGGTAACCTCTCTAAAGGATGTCACGTTTTCGACGGCGCTGTTTGGATGATCTATTATACTACTTCCCTATTTTAAATACAAACTTTGAAGGCGGGTTCATGTGTTTAACGGAGTGTAAGCTCATATACCCTTACATGTTACGATTTAAATAGTCTTCAGATTATATATTATATTGTATTACCAGACATTCATGCGAAATCTGATGTAAACAATCTATATTTCACGGATTATACGCATTTGTGGACAAATATGGTCATTGGATAATCTGAAACAGACTGGATTCGACTTGTGATCCCCACAAAGGTAAAAAGAGTCATGTTTATTTTTGCGTGTTGTCATTTGGTCATAAAATACTACATATGATGCTAGAACATCTCAAAAAGGGTTTTACAGGGGGTATGGCTTAGCTAAATGAGATGTAAATGAGCCCTATTGTCTCCCCCAGCTGAAAAGAAGAGTCCCTTTCGTCTCGATTTTCTCGGTTTGAGTATTTCTGAGTTCCTATATTCAAATGGCCACAACTTCTCCAAATCTTATCAGATTTCCATGTGTTACACATCGTTGGAAAGCTTAGAAACTGCACTTTCAGAATCTGTGAATAACTCAAAATGCCCAGATCCGACTTGTGTCCCTACTTTCCGTGACTGGTCACATATGCAAGACTCAATTCTTGTTTAAAGGGCACCAATTATCCGATTCACAATTTTACATTTCCTTTAGTGTGCAAAAGGCACAAACCCCAAGGTAAACGATGACACGAGTTATCATTTCCAACATAAATCTCTTTTCTTGGACTACAACAAACACATGGATTGTAGGCAACAGTTTACTTCCTGGGCCGGTTGACATGGACACAACGGTCTATCATAATTCTGCCTGCTTCTAAAACATACACCCAGGGGAATGCAGTGCAATGTGCATTTGTAACCTAGTGGTTAGAGTGCTGGGCTTGTAACCTGAGAGTTGCCGGTTCAAGGCTCATGACTGGCATGTTGCGACTGTGGTGCCCTTGAGCAAGGCACCTTAACCCTAATTGCTGCAGGGATAGTTGCCCACTGCTCTGGGTGTTTGTGTGTTCACGACTTGCAGTGTGTGTGTCTGTTCAATATTCACTGGATGGGTTAAATGCAGAGGTCACATTCCAATTATGGGTTACCATACAGTGGCCAATACTCACATGAGCGATTTTTGAGGCAACTGAAATAGACTACACCACTGACCAACTAAAACCTGGTGCAAAGTGTACACTCTTAGAACGGATGTGTTAAAAACAACACAATAGTGTTGATTCTGGGACAACACATATATAAAATAAAATGAAAGGATTCAAATGTAAAAGATTATTATTGAGTCTCTTGGACATAAATGAGGACAGATTACAAGACGTAAGAAGGCGTAAATAGCTGCTTCACCTGTAGCCTGGTAATTGCATGTTTTGCTTAAAACAAATGCAAATATTGCACTTATTTTGAAATGTTGTTTTTTGAAAGCATATGAAAAGATGAGACCTTTTAAATCCTTTTTGGATTTTGGCTCTCCACACGTTTGTAAATTCTTTATCTCCTGTTTGTTAAAAAAAATATTTTTTAAGTACAAACCTTTTTTTTCATATTTGTAAATTATTATTTGAGATTACACTAATCCATTCATTTACAGCAATTAAAAGCCTGCTAATTTTACTTCCATGACTGAAAGAAAACGATTTTTAAAAGAAACCAAAGGTTTTAATACAAATAAAAACAACGCAATTTTTTAACATCAATCTTAAACTGGTGTCTTCTTCCTCTGCTTAGTTTTTCAGTTTACAAATTCTGCTATCTAAATGGGGAATCGGCATGGTGCGAGTGCAACTGGCCTCTTAAAGGGGATGGGAGATGAGACTCTAATGGTTTATGCCCAAAACACACCCATTACTCATTACGAGGATAGGAACAATCTGCCTTAGAATACACAAAATACACAACATTGTTTTTAGCAACGAAATAGGTGCTCTTTAAATAGCTAAAAAAGCTTTTAGTTTATATTGCACACAAATTACATTCACAATCGGCTGATGGTCAGGGAAGAAAAATAAAGTAAATTAATATAGAACAAACAAATAACATTTAAGAGTTACTGCAATCAAAAAACACAGAAAATTCTTGAATTTCCAGATGGCTACAGCTAGTCAGAGCCGGGTGGTATATATAATTTAGAGAGATGGAGACATCTTCGGTCTCCAACATTCTATTCGACACACATTTGCATATGTTCAGGCGTATAAGATGAGTCATCAGTATTTTTGGTTCTTTCTCTCGAGAAGAAAGACGGCGCATTTTAGGTGCTATATTTGCTGTTGCACACTGGTGTATAGATGGCCTTTACTCTAAAACTGAAAGCCACAAAACTCCAACTTTAATTCAATTTCAGTTTTTGCCCTCACAAGAAAAGTTTAGTTCATATGTTATTTATTAAAACAAACAGAAAATAACAAGATATCACAAACCACTTAACAAAAA
Organism: Paramisgurnus dabryanus; assembly: GCF_030506205.2. Classification (NCBI taxonomy): domain Eukaryota; kingdom Metazoa; phylum Chordata; class Actinopteri; order Cypriniformes; family Cobitidae; genus Paramisgurnus; species Paramisgurnus dabryanus. The sequence continues at coordinate 44,214,033 of NC_133340.1, read as the reverse complement.
TAATGCCTTTCTATGATCATTACAATCTTTTGCATTGTCACGTTGTTTTTTATTGCATTTAAGCACAATATTAATTAGTTCCTCTATTTACATTTATTTATTGTATTATTTACTATTTAGACATAATATGATCAAAATTAGCATGCATCACATTACCGTAATAAACATTTGTTTTTTAAGTTAAGGTAGACTAATGAAAATGTTTTTCTTACATAATTTAAATGAATCAAAATCTCCCTTTTCATTTTAAAGGCACAATATGTAATTTCCACAGTTACTGTAGCAGTCACAAAACAACAACAAGGCCATAGCATGTAACATTCACCTCCACTGCCAATGGGAACAGATCTGATGGGGCTCACAACTCATGTTCATGGATAATGTAATAAAATACAGGTTAATAACCAATACGTTATAATGTAAGCCAACAGAATGACATGTTGGATGCTACAACTAATACTTCCGCATTAAGCAATGCGCTGATTTATTTTAAAGTATCGTGAGTGCGTTGCAACTGTACTGCTTTCAAATCATTCTTGCGCTACTCCGATGTCATACACCAATCGGTCTGGACAGCACCACATTTAAGTGTAATTTATAGTCATGCGTAGATTCTACAAGCAATGTGATTGGTCCACTAGAACTCTTCCTGTCAGGTAAAAAAATCTGCGTTGCATTTCTTCATTGGCATTTCCACTTGCGATGGTTAGAACAAAAGTGTGCCAAGTTGAGGAGTGATTTAACTCAAAATGCAACAAAAATTCCTGTCTATTTACCTCCATCACTGCTGGTCTTCTCAAATCATACACAACAAGCTGCTTCTTATTCTTCGTTTGTGGGTTCACTGGCCAAGCTGCTTCTTTTTTGGCTATTGCACTGCTCTGCTACTGTAGGTAACACACATGAATACTGCCTATTAGCAGTCTGCATGTTTAATTGCATGTCGACTTGAATGACGACGCAACATTATAAATGAAAACCGATGCATAGCTGTTGAGGCTAGGCCATAGGACCTACGCATGACTATAATAAGGCCTTTATACAAACATACCTGTGGCAGAGGACAACGCAGACATGATGTCATTGATAGGCAACAAAAGAAGGATGTTACATTGTATAAAAATGTGATTTTCTATTGATTCACACATTTTTGGAAACATTTAACAGAAGTGAGAAAATATATAACACTGCTATTGGTTATTGGAAATTTCAATTTAACGTTCTTACATATTGTACCTTTAATTTTTGGATCAGCTGTTTAGCATGCACCATGTGATATCAGTTCCATTTTCTCTGCTCTGAATTGCATCAGAGCTGCTAGTTGAAATCTCTTTGTGTAATATATTATGTCTGCCAATAGATCTTGGATAAGGGGCTCCCAAACAATCACCTTCCAATTACCTCCACTCATTGATTAGAGCATTAGCCCAGCATCACCCGCACACACATTCTGTGAATACATTAGACCAGACTGAGTGAGATGTAAAGGTCAGACAAAATGAGAGAGTGCGACTGACACAGAGAGAGAAAGAAAGAGAGAGAGAGATGAGGTGGAGAATGATAAATGATGTGTGATTCTAGCCACAGCTTCTATAAAAAGCAGCGTAGCAGCACAGAGAAAAAAAGGCAAAATCTTCTATATTCTCTCATCTCGTTTTCCGTTTCGACGATCGTTTCTTAATTCCGCTATGGGAATTATACACTGTTGCACATTAGCAGTCGAGAGTTTTAAAAACTGAAAAATGTATCTCTTGTGTGTTAATCAGAGAGAGCTGGCAGAGCTGGCAAAGATCAAAATCCAGTCTCGGATGAGAGCGTGTGAACGCGAGCATGTGTTTCAGGTATTGTGTGTGTGTGTGTTTGAAAGGAGAACTCATAAATGGTAATTTCCTCCACGCTGACTCTGGGTATGGTCTATGGCCTTGCTAATTGGATCTTACAGTCTGGTCTAGCCCGAGGCAATGTGTGTGTGTGTGTGTGTGTGTGTGTGTGTGTGTGTGTGTGTGTGTGTGTGTGTGTGTGTGTGTGAGTGTGTGGCAGCTGGCCACACACACAGGTGGTATAACAGGCAACCTCAGGGCAAGATATGGTGCTCGCTCCTCCTTAAGCTTTTCCACTGGTTAAAACACACACACACACATAAATGCATGTGAGCGTAATTATGAATGAGTAATATATAAATTTGAAGAGCTCAGATGCAAAAGCCGCTAAACAACACCTCCGTCACAAATGAGATAATGATAGTGCTCTCTGCATATATTATATGTTCATCCAATATCTTCACTACAAATCCATTTAATCCCTGCCTCGCGCCATTCAGAAACATCACTTTGTTGGCAGAATCCGCTAACACCATGTCGACTTTGTGCACTAGTCCTCTAAGTCCGTTTTTTTACCAACCAGTGGGCCAAGGCCCACAGGGGGGCCTCAGCAGATTTCCAAGGGGGCCTCAAGATGACTTAAAATTATAAAAAATTGGACAAAACAAGCATTAAAATAAGCTAAAACAAGCAAAAATAAAGATGTTTCTTTTTTGGCAATTTTAGTAGCGAACATACATCTGTCTAGCCATTCCAATCTCTAGTTAATTTTATTTGGAAAAAAATAAGTGAGTGGCCTTCAAATATTGTTGTGGGCATCTAGGGGGCCTTGACATGAAAAAGGTTGGGAACCACCGCTCTAACGGCGCATTCACACGGGGCGTAAGCGTTGACGCTTCCCATTCACTTTTAATGGGTGACGTCAAGCGTTGGCGAACTGAATTGTGGATCCGTCGGCGCCTCGTCAGTGCCGTTGCTCGCGGCATAAGTTGAACATTTCTCAACTTTTCAAGCGGCAACGCTTGCGTCAGCCAATCAAATCGCCTAATGCAAATAACCTAGGCAGAGCCAGCCAATTATGTTTATGGAAGACCGGAGCTTGTGTTGCGGCCACAGTGATTGGCTGTTGGCCACGCTTCAGACAAGCCTTCCGTTAAGCGTTAACGCTTACGCCCCATGTGAATGTACCGTAAGTGCACGAAAGATGAATTCGACATGCAAAACGACCGTGTATCACATTTGTGTCCCTTGTGAGTACTTGGACCCAAATACAACACGTTTGTGGCATCACATGCATCACAGCAAACACTACTGTGTGGTTCAGTTTCTTCATTATTACATTCTGACTTTCATTGGTTTTCCAGTTGCATCTTTAGTGATTTTGCAATTGTTTACTATATCTTGTCTAAAGAAGTGAATTTTTTCCCACAAAAACGTGCATGCACTTAGAGGGTTTTGCAGCTAAAGATAGTCAAATTTGTTAAATAACAAGTGTCTTGTTATTGAAGGCATTTCAATTACTGACTAATAAACTTTTCATTGCCATTAAAGTGAAATTACTGAACCTAAACATAAGAGCCATAAGAAATGATATCTTGTTAATTGGCATTTTTATCAGACTCTTAGATTTCTGATAAATATATTAAAGATATTTCTGAATGACCTGAGGGCTGAGGCCAGGATTAAGCAGACTTGACACAAAGTATTTGAAGAACTTATAGTACGAGTCGAAAAGATCCGGTTACAATCATTATGGTTTTTGAAGGTGGCAGTTGCATCTGAACTCTTTAGGATGGTTTCCCAGAAAGGGATTAGCATAAGCCAGGACTAGACCTCAGTTTAATTAGAAAATATAACTAGTTTCAGCAAACATGCCTTCCTAAAAAATCACTTGTGTGCATTTTGAGGCTAAACAAAGAGCACTTATGTATTTTAAAATATGTGAGTGCAAGTTGTTTTCAGTTTGGAGAGATCTTACATTTATTTTAGTCTATGGCTAATCTAATCCCTGTCTGGGAAACCGCCTCTTTGTGTATATGTGCGTGTGTCTATCTAGATTTAAAAATTAAACACATTCAGAAAAAACAGCAATTTTATGAATCTCGTGTCAGGGCAAGGCGTGTTGTTACGCAGCGTGACACATCTATTCATAGACTGATTATTTGCGCATGTACCATGAGGAAAATGTGATTTTATTTCCCTGCATTTTTTCCATTTGTGCCATAGGGTGCCAGCCAGGTTGTCGTCCCGATCAAAGTCAAGGTCAGACAGATAGCAAGCTGTGCTCTCAACGTTAGCCGGAACTGAAAAGATAATGTTCCTTTTCGTGACGCAAATGCTAACGGGGGTTTGTTTCTGTGTGGGTTCGGTTTTTGTATGCAGCTAAGCTACATCTGCGCAAATCAAAGGCAAAGATGAATTTATTTCTCATCCTAATAGGGCTGGGATGATACACTTATCTTCATGATTCTTGGGTGCCAATTCAATAATTATTGCGATTTGTTAGGAATGCTCTTAGACAACATCATATCCAGTACTGTATACTTTATTTATGATCCCATCCAGAGTCTGGTGGCTTTCTAGGTTGTTTGGCTGTAACTCCAAGTTTAGCTCTGGATGATGTTGAGCAAGATGCGCGCTGATGTTGGTCATTTTAAGATATAGGATATCAAATCATGACAGAGTTTGCATTAATTTCAATTTGGCTTTTAAATATTTGCGCTCATAAAAAATGAGTGTTCTATTATTCATTTGTTTAAATAAAGTTTAAGAAAGACAAAAGCATTCAAAAGCATTTATCTCACAGAGAGACAAAATAAAAACTGCTAATAAAGCAGACTGATCCAATGATCATACATAAACCCTTGAGTCTGCATATGGTTATCATGTTTACATTATTTCACGTGTTGAAAAACACAAGAATATACATGTCTGGAAGAAAGTCGGCTCTTTGTTATGAACAACAGATTGCAGAGACAGATAACCCGGTTTTTGACCACCCAAATGCATTTTCTTCTTGACTAAAAGCATAACTTTTCTCTGCATTGTATAAGCAAATACTAAAATAAAGCAATTCAACATGAATTTAAATATGAATATCGATTAAAAAAATTCACAAATGGAACAGCTAATTTGGATGATCTAAAAACAGTACATTTGAGTAATTTCCTGTACGATAAACATCTTCTGGTGTCGTCCGGTTAAAAACACCTGCTTCTGAAACACAATGTCTTTTTCCTGTTGTTTTATTACACTTTTATGTGCTAATTATGCCCACAAATCAAGGTGTTGACAGGTCAGCCCTCAACAATGTGCTCAACTTAACCCACGTGCACACTGCATGGTGTAAGTGGCAACCACATTGAAATTATTATTTAGCACGTGTACAGAATGGAGGAGTTCGAAATTACAATGGATGACACAGTGATATACTGTTGCTCATCGACCAGAACAAAATTTATGGGTGCACATGCTTTCCATTGTTCTTAATGAGTGTCCTATACCCTTGAGGGTCCTTAGTGAGCCACCTTATCAAAGGACCCAGGACAACATTCCTTTATCATTTTGAAAAGGGTTTTTTAGGTTACATTATTACGTTTCTAAAGATTCAATCAGGCAAAATATATGCAAAAACATCCATCTCAAATTAAATTAATTTGTTGGGAAATTCTTTTGACAGGGTGCTACATTTTAAACCAAAATAGCTGCTGCAATCCTTGGTCAATAATATTTTTGTTATTATTTTATACATTTAAATATAGCTAAAAATAGCAAAAAATTATTTAAATAACATTTATGAATTTATATGTGACCCTGTCTTTGAAATCCAGGCTTTGAAATCAAAAGCTTCATTCACTTATTGATTACACATTGATATCAATTTGGCATGGTCTTACTCAGTCAATATTAAAGATATCAAAGCTTTTCAAAGTAAAAAATGTATATTATAGGATGATTTTATGTAGAAAACTAGCAGCAGACCACGTCTCATAGTGGTCTGGGAAACATACGCCCATTTTCTCGTATTTGAGGCAATGCCCAGAGCCGTTTATTGGGTGCTACGATACGAATGTCTATCAAATGCTGTACGTAGCTCATAGCCAATCATTTCAATTATATCAGATGACGTATGTAGAGCGACATAAATTCAAACATAAACAACTTTTATCGGGTACGTGTGCACACAGCTGAAAGCTATGCAACTAAACCGGTAGGTGTATATTGATATTGAAAAGCAACACAACTTAGTGGCACTGTGACAACCACAGTATTAATATTAACTCTTTCCCCGCCATTGACGAGATATCTCGTTAATCAAGAGAAAACGCTTCCCCGCCAATGACGAGTTTTTCCATCTTTCCGCAATACCGCTATTATCCACTTCCGCAACTTTTTAAACCCGGAAATATTGCCCTATGGCAAGCTGCTGCATGTCCGGGTCTGTTTTAAAGATCGCTCTGAATGGGAACTCTATGAAAAGTCCGTCACAAAAATGGAATTATCTCTGCTTTTTGCTCAAAATGTGGTGTTTTTGCAGAAACCTACCCAAATTCAAAAGCTGATTACAAAAGAACTACTGAAGGTAGGATGAAACGATTTTTTTGTTTGAAAGCAGAGGGTCTGTTCTTTCATTTGGTATATTGTATGTTTATATATTTGAAGAAGAACATTTTCTGGAAGACATTAAACTTTTGTGAAAATCATGAAAAACGCTGGCGCTGGCTGGCAACTTTTTTTTAAACACGCTGGTGGTGAAAGAGTAAATAAATATCACTTACCATTTATAAGTTAATTGTACTTCGTCGACGACGATGCCTAGCAGGTTGGTCTTATAAAACTCCATGGCTATCATGTCTTGCCATATCCAAACATCCTTCTTGGATATGAAATTGTTTAACGCCAAAAGTTACTCTTTTTTTAAATAAACTTGCGTCCAAAACTACTTTTGAAAGATATACTGAAAAGTAACTTCCCGTCTGCTGCCGTGTTGAATAAACAAAACTGCTTCAGTTTGTCGCATAGACGTCGTTATTGTCTTGCTGCCCCTTCCCGTTCTGTGTTTGGTTCCCTATTTCAGGGGCAAAATTGGTCCATAGTTTCCATGCTAGACTTGCAGCGTGAATAAATTTGCGCGCAAGGCAACTTGGGGAAACCCAGGCTAGTTGAAAACAGCAAAATACAAAAAAAAAACGTTTGCTGCGTTTTCACAAACTGGGTCACATACCTTATATAATATTATAATTAAAATATATTAATATAGGTCTAGTTATGGTTTTATGTGTTGAGTGCATCAAATATTGTAGAAAAATGGTGCTCCTTTCTTGAAATTACTCATTTAGCAGCAGCTAAATGTGGCCACACACTTACACATATACAACAATACAAAGACTACAAAACAACACAAAGTATTTGTGAATATATCTCTATATACCTGAGACCCATTATCTTGTAGGCATCGGGCAGATAACAGCGAGTGTTCTCCATTTGAGCAGGGTCCGAGTCACAGATCTTGTCATCTGTGCGCCCATAATTGGCGCTCTCGATCATAATGACATCGGTGCCCGGGCAGCGCAGTTCGATGGGATAACCCTCGCACGATAACTCCCGACGCACCACAGCCATCTGCACCGGGGCCCGACTCAACACTGCGAAAAGACAAACAACAATATTTCATATTCTAAACGATGAAACAAATTGTAATGTGAACACAATATTTTTCAGTTTTGATTAATGCAGAATCCCTCTCATGCTGTACATATAATAATCCATTGAAAAAGGAAGATATTGAAAAACACAGTTATTGTGAGAAGAACTATTCTTTCATTATACAATATAAAGATCTCATATCTGCGGCAAAAAGTCACATCTATCTAGTTAACATGTTCAAAAAATAAAATCATCTTTCCTTAAACTACACACACACACTTAAATTATCTTTTTTACATCCATCCCTTTCCTGTTACCGTAGCAACACGCTCCTTTTCCTCACATGACGTATAGCCATAGACACACAAGCACAACAAACGGCATTCTAATGCATATACACAGACAAAGACACAGACACACACGCTCTCGTGAAATTAATCTGAGGGATGTGAATGACACTTGACTGTCTGCATGAGTTAATTTCATATTCTGCTGCTGCTGCATCTGATTTGCATACGAACTGACAGAAGAGACAGCAAATAAAGCATTAGGGTGAAACAATATCCTCCAATCAGGATTCAGGATTTAGTCATCACCATAATTGTTTCCGTCGAAATCTAAACGACAGCTTCATACACCCTCTTTCGTGCAGCACAAGTGCCCTTCTTATTCAAAGAGAAAGCAAAGGCCAACAGAAATGACTACGTGCAGAAGTGTGTGGGCCGGTCTAAATGTATGGAACTGAAATTGCTTATGGATATAATGTAGGTTATTGGTTTAAATAGGATTGAGTGCAGCCAGGAAGGCTGCTGTTGGGGTGGAACAGTGTTTCAGCGCCCTTGAGACCAGTAGAAGGTGAGTGTGAGAGAAAAGAGGCAATCGATGACAGTGAGAGAAAAAAAGGAGAGAATGAATGTGTGTATTACAGAGATATAGAGAACATCAATGAGAGAGAGAGAGAAGAAAAGAGAGGTAGAGAAGCAGTCGCTGAAAAGTGATAGTTAAATGAACAGTTTACTCAAAATAGTAACCTGTGCTATCGTATCATATTATGTCCAAAATAACACTTTCTGCTTTGGAACACCAAAGGACGTTTTTAGCAAAGTGTCTTACATACAATGAAAGTGGATGGGGACCAAAAGCTGTCAAGCTACAAAATGTTCAAGAAGCAGCATTAAATTGCCATAATAGTGATAATATCACCATGAAAGCTTTGTGTGACAAACAGACTGAAATGTAAGTCGCTATTCAGTTAAAATCTTGCCTTGAACATTTTGACAGCCATGATGATCACTCGAAATCTCTTCCCTGTGTTCCAGGGAAGCAAGTAGGGAATCTAGGGATGTACGATTAATGGTATTTGAACCTAAATTGCTATTTGAAAGGGTGCAATTTTACAACAAGAATAATTTAACCTGGACCACAGAACCAATCAAAAATCATTAGAATATTACAAGATATTTGTAAATTTCCTACAATAAATATATCCAACATGTATTTATCATTAGTAATATGTGTTGCTAAGGACGTCATCATTTGGACAACTTTAAAGGCGGGGTGCATGATTTCTGAAAGCCAATGATGACATTTGAAATCACCTAAACAAGCACGCCCCTATCCCAATAGAATCTGGACCTTATTTTGACCCGCCCCCACACATACGCAACCCAGGCAATACACGCCCTTTACTGCTGATTGGCTACAAGTGTGTTTTGGTACTCGGCCCGACTCCCTTTTCCAAAGTGTTTTTCAAAAATTATGTACTTTAAGGGTGAATTTAAAAAAATTTAGATTTTTACCCTCAGAATTTTTCAAATAGTTGTGCTAAAGTCCCATCCTAACAAACCATACATTAATGGAAAGCTTATTTATTTCTAAAAAATGACCCTTATGACCAGGGTGGTCCAGGGTCCCATACAGTGTTGGGGGTAACGCATTAGAAGTATCTTGCATTACGTAACAATATTACTTTTCTGAAATGACAAGTAAAGTAACGCATTGCTTTATAAATGTACACATTAGTTACTTTTTTAAAAAAGTAATGCAAGTTACTTTTCAGTTTAATTAATTTGATAAAAAAAATAATGTACTGAATTAAACTGAACTTATAACACGGGCCTGTTGACTGCTTTGTTCTGATTGGCTTAGAAATGTTCCAGGGGTAAACGTCTAAAAAATAGGCACAAGAGCGATGTTTGTGGTAACCGTGTTATAAGAGGAATAATTGACTCTGGTCCTTTGAATTATAATAAAATAATGCACACCCACAGTGTAGGGTGTGCATTATTTTATTAATAATTCAATGGCCCGTTGTCAATTATTCATTACATATTAATGTAGAATTATACACTCTATGCTTCGTAGCTGAGCGGGAACAGTTTATGTCAGAAACGGAGATGGCAGGGCAGAGCTTGACATTTTTGAGACGTAAATATGCAATTTCTGAATGCAGATCAAGCCTCAGCCAAGTAAGAAAAAGTAACGCAAAAGTAACTTAAAAGTAAGGTAAGCATTACTTTCATAAGAAGTGACTAAGTAATGCAATTAGTTACTTTTTTGGGGAGTAACTTAATATTAATAACTTAGTAACTTTCCCAAACACTGGTCACATATGATAACAAGCGTAAAGTGTTTTAACACGGCATGTGCTGCGCAAATAATAAGACCAGAATGTGATTTGGATAAGATAAGTGAAAGCAGTTCATCTCTGCAACACAGTCCTACAGACGCATTGGGAGAGTATATAAATCAGGGGTGGGGCATTCCTGGTCCTGAAGGGCCACTGTCCTGCAAAGTTTAGCTCCAAACCTAATCAAACACACCGGAAAATGCAATCAGTGGCTGCATACGTGGAAATAACATTCAGGTGTGTTTTATTAAGGTTGGAACTAAACTTGGCAGGACAGTGGCCCTTCAGGACCAGGAATCCCCACCCCACTGATCTGACAAACACCAACAAACGTATTTGTTTTCACATACTGTACTGAACTTGTTCAATCAGTGTTTGTCGAGTCATTTTGTGTGATATGATTTTCTAACAAATTCTAAACTATGAGAAAAGCAGTACAGGCTTGGAGCAGAAGAAATAGTGCTGACGATTCAACTTTCTTTTGTAAAGTGAAATGCAAAGAGCTATTTATACAGTAAGGATCGAAAACAAAATATTATTTGTTATTGTTTGCTTCAGCTGTTTGTGTGGATGACACGTTATATTTCTGCAGCAAAGCTCTTTACTCTTCTTCCTCAAACAGAAAATCCATAACTGTAAATCCGATTCTGTATCTTACCAATGTCATCAAAACACAGGGGGAATTTAAAAAGTGTACTTAAGCAGAATTATCAAAATAAGTTTGATGTAATGTCTAATTGAATATATTTTGTAACTGCATTTTAAAAACGAACAAAGTTTAACATCTTTACATATGCTCATTGTCTCTGGCAGTGCATGTTTATTTTGCAGTGTAAACTGTCCCTGTGCGTATAAATAACCATTAACCAACACTACTGTTCAAACTTTAGGGTACTTTAGTCACCGTTTGTCTAGAATTTGCAGAAATTTTATCTTTTCATTTTACGCAGCTTCTTAAGGTCTTATCCTGAGATGTTTTTTCAAGCTCTGCTGAAGGAGTTCATTTATTCTGGGCTCTTATTGGATGGTATTTCTGCATTATTTGGTCCAAGTCGTGCATTTCAAAAACATTTTCTTTTTAAATAAAATTGTTTTTGTAATGAAGAAAAATTTGATGGTATTGTACAGTAATATTTTTCTCTACATGACATTTAGACAGATGCCTTTAAAAGAAAAGGTTTTTAAGATCATGAAAAATATTTCAGTCAAGTGGCCCTAAACTTCAATGCATTAATAATACTGTAATTTCATCCCCATTCTAGGTATTGCTAACTGCGATCATTGCATCCTAACTGCATTGCTAAGCTCTTTAAAATAGTTTATCTTCAGGGGTTCTCAGGAAGTTGGTCAGTCAAATTTGAGAATATGTATAATGACAACTACATTAAAAAAACATATTATTGATAAGTGGTTTTAAATATACTGTATAGTTATGTTAGCAACTGCATTGCTTCATCGGTTTATTCTAGAATTGAAATTCTGTAATTATGTTTGGTTTTTGATGTTTTTTTATTGAGATTGTACATCATCTAAAAGCTGAATACAGGGCTCGCAAAATCACTAGCCCAACGTACTGGGGCAATTGTGCCTTGCAGTTGAGCTAACAAAATGCATCTCCGCCCTGCCCCTCTGGCTATCTTGACTTATAAAGACAAAAATATATATAAATGCTGTTGCATTCTTTCAAAAAAGGTTACAGTATGTGACTCCATGCAGAACTCGCTCTTAAAGCAACAGTAGCCTTTAGACCATTTTATCGGGCGCACTTGCGGTGACGCAATAAGCGTCTGGTCTGAACTTTACTTCCGGTTTCTGTTTGTTTAATGGTCTGACTAGTTGCTGAAACTGAACTCTTAAACAAATACCTCATCGAAAATAACAAATGTTTTGGGTTCCTATGTAATCTATGTGTTGTTTATTTTGCTTGCTATATAAATAAACTACTTTAAAAGTACTTTGTTATTATTTATTCTTCGCAGAGTTTACCGGAAGTTACGTGAGGACCACGAAGGCCGCTTGTTTATGTTGTTACTGCTGAAACAGTCTTTATTTTTCTTTTTGAAAAATAATCCAATCTGTAACTGAAAAAAACATTGTAGGATTCAAACTGTGAGTTTTGTGACCCATTGGACCATTTGGTGAATATATCCATTCTGGAGATGAGACAGAACAGTTGGCTTGCATCATGGAAATCAATTTTTTTGTTTGTTAAAAAAACAACAGCATCAAAAACAACAACAAGAATCGCAGAGGAAACATTGTGGTCAGTGGCCCTATAAGCTTTGTATTGGCAAAGTTTGGCCCATGGTGAAAACTAATTGAGGAACCCTATGCTATGCCCACAACATGGAGTGGCATTTTTTATCTGTGACTTCAATTTATATTTCAGTATGTGAAGTTTATAGATATTTCAGTTCGGTTAGGAGACATGAGAGGTGTAGAATAAGTGGGAGGCCCCGTGAGGGCACCGCCGGAGAAATACCACTACTCTTATCGTTTCATCACTGACCCGGCGAAGCGGAAAGGCAAGCCCCCGGCAGCTCTCTGGTGTGTTTTTATACACTTTGCACGCTTTCACTTTTTGCATATGAAATAATAAAAATATTTTTGATAGACCTCTTTTGGTCTGATATAATTTTTCGGTGTTCAGTTAGAAGCAAATATTTGTCTTGATGATCGTAATTTAATAATTTTATATGTGTTATTTGTGTTTTGATAGATGTTTTGTCTTGATATTCTACATTAAAAGTAATTTTTATTCGAACTACTTGCAAATTTTGCGAGCCCTGAAATAAATAAGCTTTCCATTGATGTGTGTGGAAAGGATTTGTTTGTTAGGATAGGACCATTGGCCGAGATGCAACTATTTGAAAATCTGGATTCTGAGGGCGCACAAAATCAAAATACTGAGAAAAGTGCCTTTAGCAACGCACATTACTAATGATAAATAAATTTTTTATATATTTACAGTAAGAAATTTGCTAAATATCTTTATGGAACATGATCTTTATCTAATATCCTAATGATTTTTGGCATTAAAAAATAAAAGATTTTCACCCATACTGTACAATTGTTGGCTATTGCTACAAATATACTTGTGCTACCTGGTTTTATGGTCTAGGGTAACATTTGATCAGAAAACTGGCATTTAGATTTTTTTGCCCAAATCACCGGGCTATAAAAGTGAGCATATTATAAAGATTTTGAAAGACATGAGGTTGAGTAATTTATAAGTGAGATTTTTCTTATTTTAACAAATATTTTATTGAAAATTTTTTATTTTACATTTATGAAACAGAATTTTTTTTTATGTTCCTGCTTGACTGAAAGTTTTATGCCCCCACTCAATTTCTTGTTTACATAAAATCCTCTCTGCACTATTTCAACCCTGAATTTCTCTCTACACGTGTTGACCTTTATATTTACAGTAAGCACATCTCATCTTATTGCCTTCTAGGTTAAATTGTTTTGCTGTATTTCTCATTCTGATAGCATCAGCTGAATGATTACATGTAAAAGTAAATGCATACATTTAACACTTGGGCTCAATGTTTTCCTGGTGAGGTAAAACCTTCCCCCATTGGCCAATTCTCCAGTGTCCTTTGAGCTCAAACTGTTACGCTTAAGGTCCCCCCCGAGGGATCAACATGCACACAGGGTCACTCTCATATGTGTAAAGCAAACACACCACACACACGTAGAGCGTCTAGACGTCTGTATCTCTGATTATTGATCTGTCAGATCCTCTTACTTCTGCACTCTGTCTCTCTCACTTTTAACAGGTTCACACACATTCACACAATTTTTATAGTTATGGATCGGCTTATAAAATGGTTCGCTCACAGAAAAATCATTCAGCTGTTTCATCATTTACTCTGGTGTTTCACAAACTGGAGCCGTGTATTAAAAGGATCTGGGAGTAATTTGTGTTTGCGTGCTTCAAATTTCTCTCTCCAATACGTGCATGCGAACCCGATCTCTTTGTATGTGCAAAAAAAAAAAAAACGTTTTGATCATAAAGGATGTGCCGTAGTTGTGAAATTCAGCGATTGCGCATGAATCATTTATTGCTCGAAGTAGAGATGTCTCAATTAGCGCTTTCCAAAACTTTTAATAAGATGGAAAAACTTTGCAGTGCTTTCACTGAAGATTTGGGAGCTGTGCAGCTTGCTCTCTTTACTCGACAGTGTACACTTCAAGGTTGGGGGGATAGCTAATCAAATAGCCTAAAAGCAGTAAGACATCTCATTTATCCATCTCTGAAAACACCACAACAAGGAAATAATTGGCTTTTCTGTGTGTGCGCATCTTACCGAGCGTGACGGGCGTGAAGAGGGCGAAGAGGAAAAGTAGGCGTGTGGACCACATGACCACCGATGACCCCGATGACCTCTGCAATGATTCACAGAAGCTCCGTCTCACGTACCTTACAGCCATGGAGATCCTCTCTGACACGTGCACCTAAAAAAGACAAAGGACACACAGATGGAGAATGTTAATGTTGCGGCTAAAGGCCACTTTCATTCTTTACACTTAAAAGGCGGTCAAAACTGACCCTGATTATTGTCTTTAATGTCCACGGTGTTGTTATGGATGATTCATAAGTGTACATTACTGTTAAAGAAAATGTTTTCATAAACATAAACGAATAACCTTCTTCGTTTCTGGAACAACTTTTCTTTTGGTGTCACCATACAGGGAAAAATAATACATCACAGCCTCTCGTTTCAGCCAATCAAATTCTGATAGATAAAATCAAGTCCCGCTTCACATCATTTCCCACTGTAAAGTTATTATTGGGTGGAATCAAATTATTTAAATTATATTTTCATATCCATTTTGTAATGGAGATCTATTTTGTCAAACTGTCAAAGGTAACAGCCATTAACAGTCATTCAGACAGGATGCGTTCTTGCATCCGGCTGCTCTTCACACTGCTGAACGCAAATGGATGTTTTTAGCTGTTGAGTCACATCTGGCTGTTTGTCAGTGTCTCACAGAATAAGCGAATGAGTTCACCTGACCATTTAGTACTAATAAATAAATAGTAAATGAGTTTGGCTTGTTATCTTACTTAGAATGGAGTCAGACACTTACTATTACTGTGATATATTATTAGCGACAGATCTGTCAAAACTATTTTAATCCAGCAGTGCACTTCATTGATTTTAAGTTTAGTTTATTATAGAGATGCAACCTGGCATTAACGTTTTGCATGTTTTAAATGAACATTTTTTTTTACTTTGAATGCATGCTGAAAAGGGAAGACAAAAAGGGAAGATTACCAAATTATACTCTGAAAGAAAGACAAACATATTTTTATGATTTGTTAATATGTGAAAATTATAACGATTGTGCCCCAAATCCGCCACCCACGCCAAATTTGAGCCAATTATAGAGGAGGCACTGCAGAGGGATGCTTAAAAATCGTCACTGGCGGCAGGTAGGCAGCTGCTTATAGCCTTGTGAGATGACTGACAGGAATGAATGAACTTCATTTCAACAAAATAAAATCTCAAGACACCTGTTGTTCGATTCTAGCTCTTCAGGGGCATTCATAAACCCAAATGGAGAAAACAGCTACCAGCATAAACCACAATAACTTGTTTATGAGAGTAGGAAATTCACTTTGTTTTTGTAATTAACAGAACTAAATTAAGATGCTAAACAGACAGCCCTTCCAAACAACAAAAACTTTAGATTTGCAGATCAAGAGACTGATGCAGCCCGATAAAAATAATTCATCGTATCTGTTGACGCACATAGTGGATTCTGAATCATGCCTTACGAAAAAGTCGATGAGGTTTCGAAACAAATCCATAACATTTAATAGAGATCATTGATTTTTTGTTGTTTGTGCATGCTACTGGTAAATCACTCGTCCAATATGCATATAACAAAAAAGATTGTGCGCATGGATGCTTTATAGTAAAGACAGAAGCATGACAACAGCACCGGATGACAATACTCTTATAATTCTCTTGAGAAGACATATGTGCTTATGCGTCCAAAAACAGCTTAATGCAGCAACCCGCCTCCCCCCCACCTGCACAGATGGTTATATATGGCCCGCCTTCGCAGAACATCTTTACCTTATTAAAAAATAAAGCACTATACAGCCACTGTCTCATTAAACTTACATAAACACTCTACAATGCCACTCATTCATTACGAGACACGTTTAAACACTTCCCACTTCCACACACTCATACATGTATACAATATACATAATGTACACTTTTTATTTCTTTTTCTTTGTCTCAAGCTCTCATGTGATTGATGGCTGCTTAACGTTAGTGAACAGGAGGGTTTGAACCAGATGTCCCAGATTATAAACAGGAACATATGGACATATGCCCACGGTACCAGTAAAGAGCATATGTGTGTGTGTTTGTGTATGTGTGTGCGGTGCGATCAAATGACCCCGTAATTACACAACCAGTAAAATCCTGATCAAATGAGTTAGGTTGAGCTGTGTTTCTTACCAAATGACTATGCAGCAAAGAAATTTCAGTTTCCTCCAGACCATATTGGAATGTATGTTTCTCTCGATTCATCATATGCATCATGTGATGCCAGTCAATCGTGTGCATTCAGGCACAAGTCTCTCTCTAACCAAAACATATGCTTATGCTAGTAGTCGAAATCGCAACAATTTCATAGCACGATCTGGTCTGCCATATGCTAAAATTAATCACTTTATTACCCAATTAGATATTTCAGCATAACCAGTAAGTGGCCATTCTAGTATAATATTGATTAATCAGTGGGTGCCCTTATTCACTCTTTAGCTTTTCGCTTGCTTAAAGGACTCATGATGTGTGTGCAATCTTTAGTTGAAACGAAGCCAAATGTTCAATCTATGAACAGAACAGATATAGCCGGCCATGCATAATATAATAAGGGTGTGGTTTAGTTTTCTACTACTGTACCAGTTCATTTCTAAGGAGTAACAGATTTTAAATAGATTTAGACCATTTTTAGACACCTAAATGTTAACACATGTTTTTCTAGACTTCAACTACAGTAAAGAAAAAACAGGTGCATACTGTACAGTACAAGCTATTACTTGAGGTGTGAAAATGCATAGTTTTCTATTATTTCTAAAAATGTCCATTTTTTCTTCATTTTTCTTAGAAATGATTCAACTGACTACACTAAGCAAGATTTTTTCCCTTACACATAGTTGGTAAAATTCTTTGCTCGCTATTTCCATCATAAGTAATTCGTGTTCAACTGTTAGAGCATTGCATTAGCAAAGCAAAGGTCATGGGGTTGATCCAGGGAACGCACATCCTGATTTAAAGAAATGTAAAGATTGAATGCACTTTGGATAAATGCATCTGCCAAATGCACAAATGTACAAAATGTAATGTAAATACGCATCATGAAACATTACAGACAGATAAACAGATAAGTAGATACTGTAGATAGATTTGATAGACACTGACAAGTCAAGTTAGGCAATGATTCATTTCCCGCAGTCATGAAGTTATTCAAAGAGTGCAGAAGACTGCATTACAGTACAGTATGTGCTGATATTCGATCTTTCCCTCAGCACGCACGCTTGCTGTCACACTCACTCTCTTTCTGATAATCTTTAAAGCCATATGGCAGTTTTAGACTTGATTGTGCCGCAGGGTGCCGTACATACTTGGTAAAGTTTCGATATAAATGATGGCACAGAAATGCCTGCACGGCACGGTCTCGTTCTGGCAATTTGTGTCTGGCGTGGCATGACCTTACATACTCCCATCACCCCCTGCAGCTCTTTGTGTCCAGTAATGAGAGAAACAACCTCGCTATCTCTCGATCCCTCTTTCTCTTATAAATGAGCGTCTGCCTGAACCCCCAAATCAGTAAGTCTCACTATAATAACACACAATTAGAAAGACACGACCATGTAACCCCCCCACCACCACCCACCATCTCGCCTTCTCATCATTCTTCACTGTCGTTTTCTATCTCAATCAGTCTGCTTCTTTACGTCTCTCCTGTTTTTATGTTTCATATTCTTCCTCGTGCCTTTTGGTGGCACGTACTAAGCTACTGACCTCTTTTTGATGTTTACCCTTCTCTCCAAGAGGGGGAAACAGTGACCCAGTATGTGAAAAGTAAGCTTTTTTGTGATTTGCATAAAAATAACCCTACGAAGTGTATGCTGTTGAACATTCTGTGAAAATATAACCTTGATATCTTCAATAATGACTTAGTAAGGCCATGTCACATGAAAAATCAATGATTGAAAACAAACTTTAGACTTAAGATTAGACTTCTAGATTGCATAAACAATATGGCATTATACACACAGTTGTAGACAAAAATATTGGAGTCTTTTTCCACTCAAATTATTCTCCTTGCTAAGCATTAAGACAATATAGACACACGTCCTCTTTCAGGCAGATTTGCAACATCTCCAGTCGATTTAAGCGTCTTCATAATTGCACTGATTGTGGAAATAGATTTTTTTTATGGTTTTAACTATTTCCTTAAAGCCACTTTCTACTTTGTGAATGTGTAGCTCAACAATCTTTTGCTGAACGTCAGAACTATAGTCTTTGGTTTTACCCATTGTGATGAATGAATAAGGGGATTTGGGCTTTGTATTACTTTATAATTATTCCCCTGTGAAACAGGAAGTCATTACTGGACAATTATGTTTCTAGTCACCTTGGTGTGCTAAGAAAATGCTAATATCAATGGAAAATACTTCAGAGATTTTTTACTCATAAAAATGTCTAGGTGTGCCAATGTGTTCAGTATGTATTAGAGAAAAAAAATTATTTAATGATGTAATTTTCCCCAAATTTGAATTGTTTTACTTCAATAAAACATCAATTAAAACTCAAAAAGAGAAAACTTGTCAATTAAAATTTCACAGCTCTCTTTTGCTCATATTTATCCAGGGAGGGTGCCAATATTTTTTGTCCACAACTGTATACATGTATAGTAACATATACATCAATTTTACCAGGAATTTACTAGTGTCATAAATATATTGTCATCAAATAACACAACACATACACCTTCTCTTTACTGAAACTAATTCCAGCATACAACAATGAAAATTGTGATCAACAATTTAATGAAATTTCAAGTATCAATGTAAAGCTGCCCCAGAAGCGACAATACATTTGTACAACTGACACACAATTTTAAGCATCCTACAGTGCATTCAGTTTGTACATTTTTTTAAGCAGGACGTGTGTTCCCTGGGGTTCGAAACTATGAGCTTAGCTTTGCTACAAAGCAGCTGAGCTACAGGAAAACTTACTGATCATGCAAAAAACATCTGAACAATATGTGGAAAAAGAGGCCTATTTAATATTACATCAATGGTTTTCAAAATGTCACAGTACAGTAACTACGTTTACATGGACACATTTTGCCTAAATCGGAATGAAATGTGCATACAAGCCATCCTCCCACAATCGCTTCATTTGCTTTAGAAAGCAGGATTATCTATTTCAGGTCCTAATTAATAAACGATGAGAACAAGGAGCTTTGTGCCGTGCTGATTATATTAATCAGGCAGCAAAAACACCCATTCACCTGTGCCTAAAACAAAAGGTCTGTTTGACTTCACGCGATGCTGCACAGACCGCCAAAGTCCACAGTTTATATTTGTACTACTTGAAGATCATATGAGGGCCGATCAGGTCGTGCAATGTCGTGTGAAGTCAAACACATGCGTTTGTGGATGAGAGTGCAAATCTGGGACTGGCCAGATATGTTATCTTGTATCACTTCACAGACAATTAGTGGAAGGAAAATTTAAGAATGACAAGACAGTCGCTTAATATTATACATAACTGCACATGCGAACTTGCGCAGACAGCGTTCCAGTTTCAGTTTTCAACCCGATCAAGTGTTAACAATGTCCTTTCAAACGTATTAAAAAAGGTATGAACCACTCCTCTCAAAACGATTTGATTTTTAATCTGTTTGGGTCTTTTTATTCCAATTGAGGTGCTTACGTTGAGAATTTTAATTCGGATTGAACATTTAAACTGATTAAAATTGGAATACAATGCTCCATGTAAACTAACCCAGTGACTACAGTACTTTCTATTCAATAAATGTAAAATATTAAAGGGACACTTATCTTTTTTGGAAAAAAGGCAAATTTTCCAGCTCCCATAGAGTTAAACAATTGATTTTTAGCATAGCTTAGCATAACTTTTGAATCTGATTAGACCATTAGCATCGCGCTCAAAAATAACCAAAGAGTTTCAATATTTTTCCTATTTAAAACTTAACTCTTCTGTAGTTACATCGTGTACTAAGAACAAAGAAAAATTAAAAGTTTTGATTTTCTAGACTGTATGGCTTTTATCGCCTGACAATAGTCCCCAGCTATTGAAAGTTACCAAGGGGACTATTCTCGACTGTTGCGTAATATCATTAAACCAATTTTCAAAAAAGGTGGAGTGTCCCTTTAAGCGGACAGAAAACAACGTTTGTCAACAATATGAAATAAATTAGTATTATTTATTTCCTTAACTCTTTCCCCACCACTGACAAGTTATCTCATCAATTAAGAAAAAACGCTTCTTTGACAATGACGAGTTTTACGGCAATCTATATTTCCACAATTATCCACTAGGTGGCGCTCTTACACAACTTACAGTATAAAACACTAAAGCATTCATGGTTTCCAAAACAGTAAAAACTCTGTGTATGTTTTGAGGATCACTCCAAATCTGATCCCTAACAAAAGTCCTTTACAAAAATGCAATTTTCTCAGCTTTTGGTATTTTTAAAGAAACCTACCCATATTTGAGAGGTGATACAGAAGAGAACAAATGAAGATAGGATGAAATGTTTTTTTTTTTGTTAAAGCAGAGGGTCTGTTCTTTCATTTGATAAATTGTATGTTTATATATTTAAAGAAGAACATTTGCATGAAACTTCTGTGAAAATCATAAAAATGCTGATGCGGGCTGGCAACTAAAAAAAAAAAAAACGCTTGCGGGGAAAGAGTAAATTTACTAGCTCCTCATTAGATATTTACAAAGACCCAATGGCAAATGAACTACCTCCTAAACTCTACTTAAAAGAGCAAGTTCCATGTTTTAAAAAACCTAGCCCAGCTACAGTAAGCGTCTATCCATTCAGGGTTGGTCAACTCATAGGGCATGTTGAATGAGAGATTCAACATGGTTTGTGCAGCTATTCGAACTGTTCTGCATTGCTACTTTATACACTTGCCTAAGTCACACTGACCATTAGGCCATGCAGTATGAGAATTTGACCAGAGGGACTCTAGCTTAGCTCCGCCTGTTCTCTCTCTCTCTCTCTCTCTCTCTCTCTCTCTCTCTCTCTCTCTCTCTCTCTCTCTCTCTCTCTCTCTGTCTCTGTCTCTCTCTCTCTCTCTCTCTCTCTCTCTCTCTCTCTCTCTCTCTCTCTCTGTCTCTCTCTCTCTCTCTCTCTCTCTCTCTCTCTCTCTCTCTCTCTCTCTCTCTCTCTCTCTCTCTCTTTCTCTCTCAAGAATCAAGTTTTTGATTTATAATGATGGCGTTGGTGACTTTTTGCTCTGATGGAGGACATGTTTATGAAAGTCTTTCTGTGCCTCAAAGAGTCATAAATCTGTATTCATTTTCCTCTATGTTTCAATAATTCAGAATTGAGCATGCTGAAATCACTATTAATCTCAGAAATGTGCGCGCACGCACGCTAAAAGCGCTGGTTTCGGTTCCTCTGGCCTTTGCTCATAATAGATTCTGTGTCTGTCTCTGGCTCACTCTTCATACTGCCAATACGACTGAGCCCCTCTGATTTATCTTTTATTATGTCCCACAATCTACTTCTAAAGCACTGCACTCGTTCACTTTCTCTCTCACTCATACAGAAGCCACATTCACTTACCTTGACTTTCAACAGTTTCAAATACACATACTGTATGCACAAACACACAGTAACAAACTGAATCACTGATAAAGACTATGCCATTTGTGCATAATAACACATGCAAGCACAATCGTGCATAAAAAAATTCAGACGATAGCGCACATTGACTATACAAACACAAATACACAATGCAGCTTACTTAGAGGGAATGTAATGAGCCTGCTTTTATCTCCTCAAAAACTGTAATTAAACTATTGCAACACATTACACATAATTTTATGGCCATTTAGTCGAGTTGGCATCACATTTTGTTTGATGTGAATGAAAAGTGTCATTCTTTCTAATTGCATATATTCGGTATGCTTCCCAGGTATCTGTTTTACCTGAAAGAGGTCATTTGTCTTTGTACAGTGTAGAAAATACATATCTGATTAAAATATGTTTTGTGATGATAACAATTTACATTACACTGTAAATTTTGACATTATTATTAAAGGGATAGTTCACCATTATGTCATTATTTAGTCACCTTCATGTTGTGTAAAACCTGTATGAGTTTAATTTTTTCTGTAAAAAATAGTAGCCACACAGTTTACAGTACCCACTGACTTTTTTAGTGGGATTAATAAATATCATGGAAGTCAATAGGTCAACAGTGTGTTTACCATCATTATCAAAATATCTTCTTTGTGTTCAACAGAAGAAAGAAACTCATACAGGTTTTAAACAATATAATGGTGAGTAAATAATGGCAGAATTTTAATTTTTTGGGGTGAACTATAACTTAAATAAGACAAGTGGTCCTCTTAAAGGTATAGCGGAAGATTTTCGTTTTCCGGGTGGATCACCACTGTTATTGGTCATCCCAGATGTCAATCATTCTGATTATATGTTGACGTATAACCGTCGGACGTGCTCGCCTCTACATTCGCTTTCTGCACATGCGCACTTTCACGTGTATGTGTGTTGTGCTACGGTTTCAACCATTCATTGAAGGTCGCGTTCTCACTGTGTTTTTTTCAAATGTCTGAGGGTCGCAAGAGAAAAAGTGTCTACGAATTGTATGACAAGAAGAGAAAGGACTATGAATAAAGAAACAAGACCAGAATGTTTATGGGAGACTATTTCACACGCTGGCGTGAGCTAAAAGGACAGGTTGGGCTTCCCACGCGAAGTTTCTACTGGAAAGGTACATTTTGTCATGCTATTTGGAGAAATCCATTTAAAATCACTGCTAGTAAAAGTTGATGTAAGCTATGATTTGCGATGCTAGCCCTGGCACAAGTCACGAACCGCACAGACACGGTAAACATGCCGACAGAAACTTGTAAACAGAGCGAAGAGAAGAACTGAGCTCCTGCATGCTCTCTCTCTGTCTTGTGCAGGCATCTAACAGGCGTTCCCTCTCGGGAGCATTTTTTTTTAAATTTCGAGGGGCGGTTCTTTTAAATAATTCGGGAAAATCTTCCGCTATACCTTTAAATATTACTTGCAATATCAACTTTTTATAATTATAACAGAATTATCTACAATCTTTAAATTTCTTTTGCTTCAAAATCTATTAAATAAAAAATTTAAGTGGTAATAAATTAAAATGATCAAGTACAAATCCGCAGCTGGAGGAATACCCATAAGCCTCTTGCATTTTAATTATTTAATTCTGTATAATTGGTCAATGCATGGTAACTCATGGGATGTAATACTGTAGTTCAATAGTTTAGATATTAAAAATTAAATGAAAATGTAACTTATTTGACTACTTTTACAGTCTTGCTGTCGTTTAGAGTGATTAACCTCCTAAGACCTGTTGTACACAAACGTGGACAATAACACTGCTTCATGTTCAAAGAAAAATATTTGGTTATTATATTTATTGGTTCTTTCTAACCCTAGATAGCTGGAAGAAATCTAAAATGCAAGCCAAACCAAAGCTGGAGTCTTAGGAGGTTAATATTCATGGTACCTGTTGAATTCAACCCATTTCTGAAGTTAAATCTTTGGTTATTAGATTTCATTCCAATACAAAACAATTATTTGTGTATTCATTATTGAAGTGTTTTGGTCTAGTTTGCTCTCTGCTGGGTGGGCACTACAGTGGCAGTGTAGGGCACTGGCACAGTCCTGTCACTCTTTATTAATCTAACGTAAGCTACAGGCTAAATGCTATTTCCGCCAATGGCTAATATTGCTTGAAATAAATCTCTGTGGTGGGTTAACAGAAATGCTGGTTGTGATAGTTTTGCAGATAACCTCTATAGGAACAGCATGGTTTGAGGATGTGAAGAGAGAAAGCTAAAGGCTAGAGTCGGTATTTCAGGGTTTATGTGGATATAAGTTAGGATTTATGGGCTAATGTTCCCAAAGGTTGAGGTGGTCCTATATATACATAGTTGTGCCATAATAGAAGGCTTTGTTAAGAATAATCGATTAATCGTTAAATTAGTCGATATATTGGTTGATGTAAAAATAGTCGTTCACACCACCTCGCACCATATATATATATATATATTTATGGTGCGAGGTGGTGCGAAAGAGTGGGAAAAACTTTTACATACACTCTAAAAAACTGTGTTATTTTTTCCCCATAATGGGTAAATATTGGACAGAACACGTGCTGGGTTAAAAATGACCCAATGTTGGGTTGTTGTTATGCAACCATGGGTCGATTTAAACCCAGCAGTGTGTTCTGTCCAATATTTACCCAACATGGGTCAAAAACAACCCAGCCATTTTTAGAGTGTATGCTATTATTATGCTCAAAGATAAGTTTTAAGTAATGAATTTATTGACTACAGGTTGACTTTAAAATTATTTAATATTCGTTTAGCACATGGATGGCTTAGGATGATAAGCAAATCCAACATGTTTATTTAGGCATTTCCAGTTGTTGTTTTTTAAAGGGATGAATTTTTAGATGCAACATCTCTGTGATGATTTTCGCATGCTGAGAGAGCATGCTGTGCTTTCGCATGCTTTTAGACCGACAGCACAGTAAACTTTCCAAAAAGAATTTGTGCCTCTAAGTTCAACCCCTTTTAAAACACAGCAACTACACCATCAAAGCGCAGCATATAAATATTTCAAGAAAAGATTTCAAGAAAAGTCAGATTTTTTTGTTATAATCTATAATATATTAATTTATGATGTAAACAATATCTTGCCATTGCATATATAGTACTTTGTTAAACTATAGTAAGGTTCCTTTCGTTTAACATTAATTATTTTTTTAATATAACTGAATTTACTTAATGCTCTTAAAGAGCTCCTATGGGGCGATTCACAATTTTGAATTTCCTTTGGGTAAATGTGCATTAGTACATATTAACGATATGCATATGTTTGTTGACGTAGACAAGACCGACATTATCATAATTTCTCCCACTTCGAACGTGTAAGTTAACTCCTCTTAGCATTGCATGTTGAGCAAATCTTTCAAACATGGTAAGGAGTGTCACATTTCCGGCTGACGTCAGAAGTATTCAGGCCAATCACAACGTACAAATTAGCTGGAAAATCAGGGACACAGCGCTTTTCAAATCAATGAGTACAAAATTAGTGCATTTCAGGAAGACAGGGAAATCTGGAGCTACAAAAATGTACGGTATGTGGAAAATAATGTGTTTTTTGAACCACGCGAACACATTGTATTATACCAAATACACAAAATAACATTGTTTTTAGCAATGAAATAGGTGCACTTTAATGTTAATTTCACTGTTTAGGAATACATTTTCAAATCAAAAGTTGTATTTGTCACCATTAGTTAATCCACAATAAACTAAAAAGAATAAAGAAAAATGGAAAACTGCATTGGTATTAAATGTGTAAACATATGGGGGTGTTTTCCCAGACAGGACTAGACCTTAGTTTAAGTATGAAATATAATTTTTAAGAAACATGCCTTACTAAAAACATTACTTGTATGCATTTTGAGGCAAAACAAAGAGCACTGATGTATTTTAAAATATGTCAGTGCAAGTTGTTTTCAGTTTGGACAGCTCTTAAATTTATTTTAGTCTAGGATTAGTCTAATCCCTGTCCGGGAAACCGCTCCATGTTGTTTAGTGTTAGTTAAGGTTAGCTAATGAATAAACTATTGTTAATGAATGAGACCTTATTGTAGTGTTACCCAGAAAGTAAAAAGTGGGAGGTAAATTGAGGTATATACGAAATTTAGGGACAAATATTAAAATATTGAAACTAAATTATTAATTATACACATTGGGGCGGTTTCCCAAACAGGGATTAGACTAGTCCTAGACTAAAATAAATGTAAGAGCAGTCCAAACTAAGAACAACTTGCACTGACATATCTAATACATCAGTGCCCTTTGTTTTGCCTGACAATACACACAAGTAATGTTTTAGTAAGGCATGTTTGTTAAAACTAGTTATATTTCCTAATTAAACCAAGGCCCAGTCCTGTCTTAATACTACATTATGGGGTGGTTATGGGAAACACCCCATAATGTGGTATACAAATCCTAAGTATAGTTGCATACCTAAAAAGTAAATAATAAATAAAGTGCTTCCTGGGATCTAGGCCTTTCTTTAGTTGTATATCTTTAATTTGAACTTAATTGTTAAGAGTTTTTTTATTTACATTAATACCAAAATGCTGCTCTTAGGTCAGTCACCGTGGCCATCTTCTTTTGACAAATGATCTTGTTATCTAATTATGCAATACTAAAACTGCTCAATATGCTTGGCCTGATTCAGCATGATGGAGCTGATAATTGAGGCCATTTCATTAATTATTCAGAATGAATATTCACTATTGTGAATTTGGGTGTAAGTGGTGAAATATTTACATGTTTTCTCCTCCAGTACACTAATATTTCATGCAGGGCCTAAATTTATCTCTGACTGCACACTGTGGAGAAATAAAGAGCGAGAGATACAAGGATGGAAAGCCTCCCTATTCAGGCTGTACGCAGAGGCAAGGCAACAAGGCTGAATCCATGTCGTTGACATCACATCCTGTCTACTAGACTGCCTCCATCTGGAGACAGGCAAAACAGATTTCTTGTATCCTTCACTGCTTATGCTAAATGTCAATTTATTTATAAATGTCATATGGACATGTCATTTATAAATGTCAGTATGAAAATGAGTATTGTAGTCACTAAACACTGACATGATCCTAGCTAAATCTCACTTCAGTTTTGGATTAATAAACATTGCAGTGCATTGGATTACACATGTACAAACAGTTTCCCTACAATACAAACACATCAGCTGACCGAACAGTGATGCAGCAAAAAAACCTGCCTCAAATTTCAGACACCACCACAGAAACTAAGAAACAAAACATGCTGTAAAATAGACAAAGACGCAGGGAAGAGAGAAAGAGGATGGCATCCTTCCAGAAGGTGAATATTCCTCTGCTTTGCTCTTTGTGGATCTGGTGTCAAAAGTTGGGTGGCGTTTGCGCGCACATACCCACCTCAAAGAGCGTTAGAGCAAAAGCAGCATCCGTGTGATGAAATATTCAATGGTGCTGCTGTTTCTGTGTGCAGACGCAGCCCAATGCTACGCTGAATTATGCATCCTACACACACACACCAGCACTTAACAAAGGCATACTTTAAATATGAGTCAAAATCTCTTACTATGTATAGCTGGGTGTGGTTACTGTATAAGAAGCCTATGTACTGTATAGAAGACTATAAAATATGGGATTTTGGGATTAACAACATGCAGTATGGAGAAACAGATATAACGTTTATATTAAACTTGCTTTGTTGTTTTATATACTCCCTTCGTTCATCCCTAATCAGGTTGTTTTTCTGTTGCCGAGCAGTTATTGTTAAAGTCGCCATGAAACGGAAGTAGCGATTGCCTTATTTTCCCCGTGGTGACGTATATCCGAATGAAACGGCTTTTGAGATGAAATAAGGCAGGGCTGGATTTGAATTTGTCCATCGAGATCTGATTGGATCGTTTGAAGTTGGGTCGTGTTGCTAATTGCTAATCACTGCGATCTTCTCCCGGACCCCGCCCACCTGCCATACTTTTGACCGGAAGTGAAGAGAGATCGTTTTGAGGAGGGGAGGAGATTTGCATTTTTGATTAAAGATTATGAGCACACACGAATTTTTAAAAAATAATGAAGCTCACAGATAAGTCATTTGTTAATAATACCAAACTATTAAAAATACATATATAGTTTTTCATTTCAATTTCATTGCGACTTTAATAGCGCGTCGCTCCCTTATGGAATAAATCGAGTCCAAATGCAGCTCTACCCAAGAGCCCAGCTACTAACAGCAAATACTCTCATAGTCCCTCAGCAGGGTGTGCGTGTGTGTGTGGAAGTGTGAACTTGACATCATGTAGTCCCTGTCACAATGGATGTTTGCCTTGGACAGCTCAACCGTAATTCCGCTGGGTTTTGCTTATATTCGGACGAAAGCTTAGAGAGAGAGCGGCAGAAAAAGGTAGATTTAAAGAAATAGGAATACAATTTTTTTTTAAACGAAAAGGTGATTATACAATTAAGTACTATGACACGTCCACGGAAGAACACACACTCTTGTGTGCACTGCTTTTGTAGTTGCAGGTCTGTCTGCACTTTTTGTGTTGACTGTCTCACAGGAATGGAAGTCGCTCGGCCTCATTGTTTTGCCAGTGTGTGCTTGTATTGTTTTGGGCACAAAGGCTCCTGCACCCATGGCAGATAGGACTAATGCAACACAATAGGGCTACTTTAGCATTTAGCTCAGTGGCCTGTGAAGACAAGAGGTCTTGACAACCCGTGCGAGTCTGTGTGTGTGTATACGGGTGTGTGTGAACTTGGAAACACCTGCCACTCGTTTAAGAGTGAAAGATGCATCCTGCCTTTCAAATGTCATTTTTCTGTACCCAGAAACACACATTCAGTCCATTTCCACTGGCGTTGACGGAATAAGCAAACAGCAAGTTGTACAATTCAAATGTCAAGCATTACATAGACCAGTGGTTTCCAACTAGGGGGTTATGTATTCCCTGGGGGTGCATTAGTTTAGCAGGTTGCAGGGGGTACTGATTTTTGGTTTTGTTAAGTGTAGCAAACAGAAATTAAGAACTTCAAAATAAAGAACTAGTGCTGTCAGGAGACTACAATAATTCGAAACAATTTAAGTGTGTTTTTGTGATTAACGACTTTACACGTTTAACATTCAGTTACTATAAAACAAGCCTATATAATTTGTTTGATTATACACTATGGGCCCTATCATACACCTTTATCTCCTGTTTGTTACGAATAAAGTATTTTTAGAGTGCAAACCTTTTCTTGCACATTTGTAAATTATTCTTTGAGATTACACTGATTCTGAAGGCTATCCATACATTTACAGCAAATAAAAGCCTGCTAATTTTACTTCAATGACTGAGAGAAAACGACTTTTAAAGAGAACCAAAGTACAAAAAATAACAATTTCAAAACAACGCATTCTGCCACCTAAATAGAGAATCGGCATGTTGTGTTCTTTTAAAGGGGATGAGAGATGTGACTCTCATTGGTTTATTGCATTTTAACGCCCAAAACACACCCATTACTCATTAAGAGAAGAGGAACAACCCTTTTAGACTGTGCACTGGGCGCACACACCATTTTTTTGTCGTTAAAGGTCCTGTTCTTTCTGTGTTTTTGAAGCTTTGATTGTGTTTACAGTGCGCAATATAACTTTTGTTCATGTTTCACGTGTAAAAAACGTGGTATTTTTCACACAATTTACTTATTTTTATAACGCTGTTTTCACTAAAAACAGTCTGATGTCTTCCTTCTTCTATGGAGTCCTTCCTTCAGAAATACATATTGAGTTCTGATTGTGTAGTTTGTTTAGTGTGTTGTGATTCAACAGCAGCTTAGTTTGCCGTTAGC
The DNA here is from genome assembly GCF_030506205.2 of Paramisgurnus dabryanus. Lineage (NCBI taxonomy): Eukaryota > Metazoa > Chordata > Actinopteri > Cypriniformes > Cobitidae > Paramisgurnus > Paramisgurnus dabryanus. Next base: position 44,184,221 of record NC_133340.1, on the reverse strand, counting down.
TTAGCTGGTGACTGACGTATTCCTGTGGGCGTAGATTAGTCAAAAAACTGTTCTACTGACGTCATTAAAGCAGGAAGTAGAGGGCTGTTAGGGCGGACGAAATCACAGAATTGGCAACCAATTCCGTTAAAGGACAAGTTCGGTATTTTAGACTTAAAGCCCTGTTTTCAGATTGTTTATGATGAAATAGAACGGTTTGACTGAAATTTCGACATATGCGGCTGCCCTGAGAATTTTTGGGTGTTTGTGTTTCAGCTCCTACCTTTACAATGGGTTTAATGGTGCACTGGAACAATCCTTCCTAAAATGCATTAAACTTTCGTTTACAAAGACGTGAAACTCACCGAGTGGTCAGGGGTATTTCACTGGTATGCTCACACAAAAATCGCTGCAAAATCGCTGCAAAATATGCAAAATATGGGAGAAGAACGTATGTCTGGGGGTAATGCAGACGGGGAACGCAAATCTGGGCGACACACCCCATCCCATCATTTTAGACCCCCTCCAAAGCACTGAAACGATGGCGAAGCGTCTCTCCACAACTGCTTTCTTCAGCGAAAAAATTTTGAAATTCGATGCTAAGCCCTCAGTTCCGAGCATTTCCCACATTAATTTTTATGTGACCGGAGAACTGTTATTTTGTAAGTTTTGAAAACATTCCGTTGACAGAGACCGCAAAGATACATGCACTCTCTCATCCACGTCTCTCTCACTGCCCTCCCTCTTGTGCACGTGCTCTTACATCTGTCCGAAGTCCGAACACAAATCCTCATGTATTTGTTCAGTTTTATGCGTTTCAAGCAAACTAAGGCAAACTATCCCTCGCATTTAAAATATAATCATCTAACATCACTAAGTAATATTCCTGTGTATGTTTGTAAAGTTATATGCATTTCAAGCGATTGTGTTTAAAGGTACTTCTGAAGGCACCCTTGCTTTGACACGTGTAGCCGTCTACTACAACAACACTAAACAATGCATTGAATTGACTAAAATGTTTATGTGTGTGTGTTTCAAACAGGGAATGTGAAAAAAATTTACCTCGATAAATTTAAGGTCATTCCTATTGTATTTGTGTACATTTTAATCATTAACGTTAAAGGTCCACTCTTTTTATGACGTAAATAACAGTAAAGGGTAAAAAAAAGAATTTGCAAAAATTAAAACGGACAAAACGGAATTTGCAAAAATTAAAATGGACAAAATGGAATTTGGGAAAAAATAAAACGGAATTTGGGAAAAAAATAAAACGGATTTTATAGGGCCCTAGGCTGTAGTCCAAACCGGCCATTTGCTGTGGCTTTGAAAGGCGAATTCTGTTAAAAGAAAATTAATAAAGAAACTAAATCGCCTGGCAATGAACTGTGAGCTTATGCTATTATAGCAACATTACACACTAACTAGGGTTTAAAAATGGGATCAGAAAGAACGTGACCTTTAAATAAGCAAAAGTGGATTCGGACACGCCCTTTTAGACTGTCACTTTAAACACATCATGTGTCATTTTGTGTTGATTTTGTGTTCAAATAAATAAAAGGGACAACACAAGATGTGTTAAAAACAACACAAAATGTATTGTTCCAATACATGGTGTCTAGTTTAAAGAAATGTGTCAACAGATTTAATGTGTTTTCCCTAACTAGACACAAAATGTGTTGTTTTAACACAACCGTTTTAAGAGTGTACAAATATATATTAGGCCAATTAATTACCTAAAGATAAAGATTTAGATATAAAGTAGATATCTGCAGCCTACATTTCTTAGTAATAGAACAATCTTTTCTATTTCTGTCCCAACAAATGTCTTGTATCAAGGCATTTTTTTTTTACTAAATGCAGTCGTAAAGTCACAATAAAGTCAACTTAATAGGTATTTAGGAGAAAGCTTCTTGGCATATTAGCTCTACAGTCATAGTATTGATTTTTTACAAGTTGTAAAGAACATTGTAAAAACTTACGATAAACTATCAATATGTCACTGTGAAAAAAATGGTAAGGGCGCACTCACATTATCCAAACCAAACCATGCCCCAGCGCAATTGTCCCCCATCCCTACTCACCCAGAAGCACGCACTCACACTGTACTTTTATCAATTCGAGCCTGGGCGCGCTTTCGTTATTAGAATGCGATTGTTTTGAACAAAGCAGGAAGTAGAGCTCTCTCTTAACACTGGAACCCATCCTAATGTTAAGTCTGTGTTTTTTATTTGGAGTTGTTTGTGCGAGATGACACACAGTTCTATTATATTGCTTAGTTGATCTGCGAGTGTGCGGCGTAGACATTCACATAACCCTGCTGCATGCATCATAAGGTTTTGTTAAGGCAGATGAAGGTGAGTGGTCGCGCAATTGAAGTCTATCCTTTTGAAACGTACCAAAATAAAAAACATTGACATAACACGTTAACCTCACATTTTTTAGAGATACGTATAGTTATATTTGTTTCCATTGTATGTGTGCGCTAACAGGTATTCAAGTTGTGAAAACATATTTTAGTAACTGTATGTATAAGTTTGTGTTAATTTTTGCAATGACGAAAGGCAACAACATTGTTTTCACCTGTTTTTTATGTTTTCATGTCAAATACTTTCACACAGTTGACATTCTCTTTCATTTTTGTTGGATGGATCCCAATGCTTAAACTTATGCTGTGCCGCTGTCATTTCTTTTATTTGAATACCTAAAATGGTAAATTGTAATCATGCAATCGTACAAGCCTTAACTATTTCGCTGCCATTGACAAGATAACTCATCGATTAAGAGAAAACGCTTCCCTGCCAATGACGAGAATTTCCGGATTTCCGCAATACCGCTATTATCCACCGCACTTCCGCAACTTATACAACCCGGAAGTAGCACCTCACGTGAAAGAGAAAGAACTGTGTGTATGTTTTAAAGATCGCTCTACATATGATCTCTATCAAAAATTTAATTATATCAGCTTTTTGCTCAAAACTGGGTGTTTTTGAAGAAACCTACCCATATTTGAGAGGTGATAAAAAGAGAACCAATGAATGGTATTTTTTGTTTGAAAGCAGAGGGTCTGTTCTTTCATTTGATATATTGTTTGTTTATATATTTAAAGAAGAAAATTTTCTGGAAGGCATTAAACTTTTGTGAAAATCATGAAAAATGCTGGTGCTGGCTGGCAACTTTTTTTAAACGCTGGCGGGGAAAGAGTTAAAATGTATATGCTGTCAATCAAATACTTTAATTCTTTTCCAACTTAATCTTTTAACATCTGCGATATTTCAACACACCTCTGTTTGTCTAAACAGCCAGAAATGGTCTCAACCAATGGCTAGACTTTGGGGCGAGACTCAGTATGTGAAAACAAGACACCCGAATATGAGCGATTCTGGAAAAGGCAAAATACATAGACCCCTTCAAGGTTTGTAAACATTGAATGACTATCGGGTGCGCGCGCAGCATGGGGTCAAACTGTTCATACGAACCGAGGCTTTATAATTTAATCTAACAGGGCTGAAAAATGATGACTTACCTCAAATGAAGTGAGCACTACAAACACAAGCCTCTTTGATATTTGTATTGTCTCAGTCTACACGTTAATTGCTTGCAGCCAAAGATGTTGTATTTTTTTGTTTTTGAGATTCTGCATTAATCGCGAAAACTTAACGGAAGACCTGGTGTGATTTTCACAGCCCACGACGTAAGTAGGCATTTTTTACGATACTGAATAATACGCAACTCAATCTGCTGTAATGACTTTTCTGACCCCGACATGCGCAGTGGGAACCGCCTGTGACGTGAACCGTGAAGGGGTCTATACACTGCTTCCTTTAAAAAACTCCGGAGCTTGGTACTCTGCATTGCTTACATACTGTACTTTAGTCTGAAACACTGAAAAGTGGAATGACATAAAAACACACTTCTAAATGCCACCAGGCCAAAAAATTACAGCACCAAAATGAACCGTTATAACTGTATGAATCTAGTTATTAAGTCCAGTGTGCTGCCTGCCACCAATTTCCCAGAAATTGCACATTTTACCTCTAAATCTCCTTTGAGTTCAATGCAGTTAATCCAATCTAGCAACGTTTGTTAGATATAAAGCACTTAGCACACTAGCTTTAGTGCACTAATTGTGGAGCCGTTCCCCTCTGAGCGGTCCGGTGTGAAGTATCTCCCTCAAGGGCACAATGCTAATAGAGAAGCTCTGTGATCCTTCTCTCCACTTCCTGTGTCACTCATACCAATACGATCTCTGCACTACAGTATTCTGTTACCCTAATCCTTAACCATTATCCCACCACCACCACCCCACAATAAGGAAAACATAAAAGCCAGCAGATCAAGTCTTTGTAAAACATCGCGCTGTGCGTTGGTAGATGCTGAATCAAGGTTTTTCGAGTTGTACATAACCACACATTACCTTCTCATTTAAACGCGGTCACTTATGAACACATCAATTGTTTTGACTTCTATACTCTTGTAAACTCTGCATCATGTATACACACACACACACACACACATACATACACGCATACACACAGCCATCTGTAGAAGAGCAATTCAGCTTTACAAAAATCCAAAGAGCTTTTGTTTAATGCCGTCTTTCAGTGTGTAATGGGTTTGAAATGCCAGTGTCTGTGCGCATGTGTTCAGATGACATTGATGAATAAACCTGCATATCTTGAATGCTGTTCTACCAAAAATATTGTCTCAGATATGTTTATACTGTTAGCCTTCATTATACAGTTCTCATTTTCTGTCACTCATTTTTATATATTTACCACTAAAGCTCAAGCTTTTTTCCTATATACATTTTGTTGACAGCAGCACTCTTGACAGGAAGGGGGTGGGAGAGACAATATGCTCCACCATTAGAAGGTGAATTGTATCGCTGCCACCCAAACGTCCCTCATATGCCCAATTTTTGATATTCAAGCATTCATTTTGACAAAATAGCATGGCATATGTCATCTATTTCCATCCATATCCTCTCTTGTCCCTCTGCCTCTCACAATGGGCGGTCATGTTTCTCTAGCTCTGTTTCTATCTCTCCTTCTCTATTTCCCTCTGTAATTGGGTGTATTATGGGACTGGAGGCAATGAGCATCATGGACATGGCTCAATGCGCATCGAGAGAGAGAGAGAGAGAGAAAGAGAGAGAGGAGACCAGAATGCTACAGCAGCTTCAGGCAATAACATGAAGAGATTGCGGAGAAGAAGGACTACGCTTTGTCCGAGAGGAGAGTAATGGATGGGAGAAGAGAAGAGAGGAAAGTACTGTAGAGGAAAAGAGAGGCGTGAAAGCAAGACGTGATATAGAGATAAGGACGAGCACAGGATCGAGAGGAGAAAATTATTGGGTCTCTTTCTCGATCCAAAATGGACACCCATGGAAAAAGCACTTGATCTGAGGATCTGCAATCTGGAAACTGCTCTTCAGGAGCCAACTTTCACTTTACAATAAACCTATACAATGAACTATAAACTTCAGTTATTCGCACCGAGAGACTTAACTTGAGCCGGGCCTAAATATATCAGGTTAGAGTGGAAGCCACAGGATATAAGTTAATGTTGCTTGCCGTGTGCCTTCGCGCATGTGCGCCTGCGTTCGTGATATACGCTACAGCGGTGCATTCGGTTCCCTCATGCGTAAAATGAAAGAGTCATATCCAGGAAACGGCACAAACGTGACACACACACATACAAATCCCTGACACGGCAGAACTAATGTGGGTGTTGGTCCATTGGTGACCAGTCAGCTGTGTGTAACCACGACGATAAGGCCAAGACACCTAGATTTCGCTTTATTATGTCACACACAATACCTAACGTTCAATGTACCCGCATGCGCACACACACAAAAGACAGACAAAACACCACAACCGGCCAATTAGGATAACAGGAACGGGACCACAAATCAAATTCCCATATTTTAAGGGGAGCTTACAGAAAAACAGGTTTTGATGACAGTCTCTCGCTGGTGAACTCGAGAAGCAAAAAATGTTCTTTTCGCTGAAATCTCAGTTCCCACAAGTAATATAACACTACTGTAGATGTGAGCGAATGACAGCGAACTGTTAATGGAGGCCAAAAACAACCGATCAAGGCAGTGAACGGGGGCAAACACACTTGGAAGTGTGTATTCCTCACTCGCCGGTTTAATGGCTAATTAGGCAAAAAGCTGGATGTGGATCTCGACTGAGCGGATTTCTCTGTGGCCCCATAAAACAATATAATGGACGCTCTTAAATTCGCTCAGTGTACGTTTTTTTCCTCTCTGTACTGTATGTAGAGGGCCACGAGGAGTCTTGCTGTCCGTGTGGGGAATATTCCAGAAGAGCAGCAGTTATTTAAGATTCAAACACAAGGATAACAGATGGCTACCAAGCAAAAAACACACATGGAGTGAAGGAATCTGACAGAAATAGCTGGAACCTATAAAGAAAACCCAATCCACTGCTTAGTAATCTTTAAATTAACAACATGGCTGGGTATACCAACCACTACCACCCATTCCACATCAATATTCAAGTTAGCTTAGGGTGCACTCGATTGTTCCCAATCCCCCACAGGCTTGCACTTACACTGTACTTTTATTGATCCGTGTCCGACAAGCTTTCGTCATTAGGATGCGATTATTTTGAAGAAAACAGAAAGTAAAGCGCTTCCTCAAAACTGGAGAGCATCGTGATATAAAGTTTGTGGCTTCTATTTTGAGTCGTATGGGGCGCAATGACTCACAGCCCTCTCACCACTCATCACATTGCTTAGTCGATCCATCACTTAAGCTGCTCAGACATTCACATAACCATGCGATCTTCTTATATACAATATTTCACTGTATTCAGATGCTGCATTCACGTGTTCATGTAGTTATAACAATCCAAGATGCTATATCAGTCAAACTTGCTCACCCTCACAAAGTGTAAAACCAAACCCTATTCATTTACCAATGAGACCCTTTTGTTTCTCTCCTCTCTCTTTCTTATTTGCGGCCTTCCGCTGTAACTCGTGTAATGTGGCAGCAGACCTAAAGATTTACTTGGTGGATTTGGAACGGCAATTTTCACACAAAAGAGAGGAAAAACGACTTCCATTGTGAAAAATCCTGGTGGCGATGGAGAGAGTGACGATGCAACAATATTGGTTCCGAAAAAAGGCAAGGAAATACTTCTGGACGTTTCTCAATCGGAAAGCTGCAGCCTACAGAGGTCGCATTAGCAGACTGCATACGTCAAGTTTACTGAGCATTACATTACATTCACTGAGCAAGTCATAAACATATTTCAACAATTTAACTAAGAATAATAGTCAACTTTATAATTGTTAATATTATGAAATAAGACAGTATAATAAGTCTGCAGCCTTCAGATTGAGAAACGGCCTCTGTATCATCATTTAGTGTTTTAAAGGTGCCATGTCACAATACTTTTTTAAGATGCCAAATGAATCTTTGGTGTCCCCAGAGCACATATGTGAAGTTTTAGCTAAAAATATCAAATTAAAATTTTATTATAGCATGTTAAAAATGCCACTTTGTAGGTGTGTGCAAAAATGTGCCGTTTTGGGTGTGTCCTTTAAAATGCAAATGAGTGGATGAAGGGCATACACTGATCACAATGATGGTGGTTTGTTGCAATTGAAACTAAATTGTGCTGTGAATTATTCTCTCTGTCTCTCTTTCTCTCTGCACTAAATTGCAGTGCTGTGTTTGGATAGTGCAGATTCAGGGGTGGAATTATTATAAAAAGAGCTCCTTATGACATCATAAGGAGAGCCAAATTTCAACGACCTATTTTTTCATGTGCTTGTAGAGAATGGTATAGCAAAACTAAGTTACTGGGTTGATCTTTTTCACATTTTCTAGGTTGACAGAAGCACCGGGGACCCAATCATAGCACTTAAACATGTAAAAGGCAGATTTTCATTCCATGGCCCCTTTAAGGTTTCGTGTTTTTAAAGTTTTAAGGTTGGCCAGTTTATGTTTAACAGCTAACAAATTTTAAGTTACGAATCTTAAGGGGTCTAAAATAAGGAAAAGAGACTTTTAAGACACTGTATTATAACTTAAAGTCCTGTGTAGCACATTTTTTAATGAGAATCATTTTAGAGAATCGTGATCTCATTTGCCATGGAGAAAAATCGGGATACACATTTTAGCCAGAATTTTTATCTGAGCGAACAATTGCTTTTCATGCTTAAACAATAATTTCCAAGAAGAAAAGCGAATGGAGCGTGATGTTTTTAATCTGTAACGTTCCTCTCTATCGCCATTTTTTGTTTAACCCATTTGCGCCTGATGCTGCATAAAGAAACATTACATCTTTACTTTTACTTTTATTTCATGTTTCTAACCTGCTACAGAGGTTTAGATATTAAGTTTTTGGTAAACGTTGACAATTCTTAGTATTTTTTCTGAAAACCCCCAGGAGATAAGGTTATTTATCCTAGAATTACATAGGGATTTTAGGAGTAAATGGGTTAAAACATAAAATCTTCACATAGGTTGGAGTCAAATGATGTGAAACCAACATTTCTTGCAAAATCATACCCAAGAGCACAACTAATAAATATTTATTATAAGCTTAACATTGAAAATTGTGATAAGGAGACAGTTTTGAACCTTGACTTTTTAATGTACTCGCTCATTAACTGATTTTCGTTTATTTTTAACTAGGAAGTTAGTAGCTTTAAAGAAAAAGATCACCCAAAAATTTAAATTCTGTGATCGTCTTCATGTCATTTTAAACGGCTCTTCCTCCATGGAGCACCAGAACATTGGCTTCAGAAGTCAAATCATATATAAATGATTTTGTGCCATTCGTAAGATGCGTTCTGATATTTTTACAGCACACATTTTAAAATACCTTCATTTCAATGGACAGAAACTCAAACAGGTCTGGAATGAAGCGGTTAGCAAATAATGACGGAATTTTCATTTTTTTTAGGCACCCTGTAAGCTAAATCCCCACAGGGGGCAGATTTCTGCCGGAAATTGTTTTTATAGTGGCGAAAAAACAATAAATGTTCAGAAAATGACATTTCGCACAAAAAGCACCCATTGCTAAGCTAAACACTTCGAGCTATTTTTTCGCTCTTGAAATAGCCCTCATTGTCCAAAAGCTGAAAAAGGAAACAACTGGAGGTTGAAGTTTCCTGTGCCATTCATTACTGATTAAGAAAAAATGCTGCCATTGACTTCAACAATGAACAGTGCCAACACAGCCAGGAGCAATCGATGCAGAGAGCAATCAAACTTCAGTGTGATCAATCAATCACAGGGCTGCTTTATCACACCCACTGCTTTACTCTCCCTAAATCTGTCACTACTCCAAGCCTGAGGGCAGTCTGAGAGACCGGCGGCGGACGGAGAGAAGACATAAGGATTTAACATTACTGTCATACTGAGCTGCACTTAGAAGGAGGCTTGCATCTAAAACAGAGCTAAAACGGACCGTTGGTTCACTTGATTTATAACACAGAATAAGTAAAGTTTCAAGGAGAAACAAAGATGCATTGCTTTTTCCTATTGCTGCTTTATTCTGGATTACTTTAATGAAATCGCTTGGAAATATAAATACAGTCTCTCACAGGGGCAGTTCACTCAAAAACGAAAGTTCTGTCATTGTGTGTTTTTAACCAAAAAGTACAAAAGTCTTTTGAAAAAACCTAAAAGGTTCAGTGACCACGTCTGTCAGGTTCCAAAAAACAGAGCACCAACGCTTGCATTTAAAAAACGCTGGATTGATGCAAATAAATGCTCCTGGTGGTAAGTGGGTGTGTAGCAAACAAACACAACACGTCATAGAGTTTATTTAAGTACATTCAGGAGGAGCATTGGCATGTTATTCAACCAATTGTCATGAAGAGGTCTATATGGCCGTCCCTCACCTCTGTCCCATGACATTTTTTTACAGCATCCCTCCTCTGCTGGTACATCTATCCCAGTTATATAAAATTCCAAGCTCAGAGCCCCCCATTGGACAGCATGCCAAATATGCTTTATCTCATTACCCTATTGATTATGTTAATCTGAACTTGTGATATTCTATGAAAGTTATCTGTTATAAAAGACTAAAATCTTGTATTCGTAAACATATTGCTTTTAAAAAGTTATGAATGGAAGATTTTGATATTTTTGGCCATCATGAACTGTTGTAGTAAGGGCAGCGCTGCATAGCGTTTCTTCAATCATTCAAAAATATAGGTTTAGGTGTACAATCCATTTAAGCTGCTCTCTTATGCAGTGGGTAATGCATGAGTCAGTTTATCACAACGGTTTTTACTGTGCACGACGACAACGCTTTAAAAGACAACACAATGATAATGAGCTCATTTTACAAGCAAATTTTCGATTCATGCAAATACGTGTGCTGCACATCCTCACCACAAAAGAAGTGACCTCCCACAGGTGTGCGTCTGTACTACTTTATACTGTTGTACTGTGTGTTGTTCAGCCATCACGGACTCCATGCAACAACAGCCGATACAAATCAATTTATAAAAATCGAATAAAATGCTTCTTAGTTGCAATGAGTATTTGATTAAGTCACAATTACAGAAAACAGGTCAACATTTATTATTCAAGCCAATGGTCATTACACTTTGACTTTTTTTTAAGGGTTGTTGCTTTAGATTTCCTTTCTAATAGAGTGCTGAAGGTGTTTTGCATAACAGGGTTTTGATATTGCTGCAAATTGACAGGGCTGCATTTGTCTTTGTCACGCTGTATTTATGATTCGAGCAAATTCGTGGGTCTCTGGGATTTGTGGACTCCATGTAGACATGGTTAGGAACATTACTGTGAGAAAGCTGTGTTTGATGACATCATCATCACTATTTTTGCCCTGACTTTAGCTTGAAGCAATTCGCGCACATTGCACACCATGACTCATTGCATGCCCTAAACATTATAAGCACGGGCGTACACAAAAGGCCCCGCACATTTCACGCACACTTACATCATGTGCTCTTTCTTTACACGGAGAGACTATACACCAATGATTCTCTCATGATCACTTAAGCCCCCTAAAAACCTTTTAACCTCAGAAATGGATGAAAATGAAAGCATACACATACATACACACATGGGATCCACTGCTCTCAATTTCCTGTTGGGACTAAAATAATCGAAGTCCTTCAGCAGGCCATCCTAACGTCATTGTTAACTGACCTCCTTATTTAATCACACACATACAAACACCCTGTTTTCTTTTAAAACACAGCTTGTGCACGCTCAGTAGCTTTCAGCTCTTTGCCTGAGTGCGTATAAAATTGATGAATTTGCGAGCGAAAACGAAAAAGAGAGAGATAGAGATGAGGAAGCTGTATTATTCATGTGAATCACTATTTTAGCTTGAAGGACATTCAAAGAATGAGAAAAGGTGCACTCACTAGAACACGACTACTCCATTTGCTTCAAACGCATGCACTCGTTTACCCAAAAAAAGTGTTAATCATACAGTATATTGTTTTTATATGATAAATTAACATAAGATGATTCAGAAGTATTGTACATAACAATAAGCTTGTTTGCATTTGTGTGGTTGTACATTGAGTAGACACAAAATAAAGCTTCATGCATGCTGTGTTGGTGAACTTGTTGCCTTTATGAAAGCATGTTTTGTGGAATGTGTCCCAACGCCTTTAGTATGATATTAACTGAGTGGTATATATTACACTCTGAGTCTGACCCATGCTATGGCATTTAAAACATATACAAACAATTACACATATACAACCACACATTAAATACACTGCATAAACAGATAAATTCTCACCAACCCACATATTAGAATTACACAACAACCTCATCAAGGCAAACCAAGAAAACCAATGTGAAAAATACAGCCCCACCCTGCGTGTGAACCCTCGCTAAGAAATTCAACGCACCACCCACTTACAAAGCATGGCGAGAGAGCATCTTAACCAGAAACTCAAAATCTCGAATCGCAAATCCAGTTGCGCCAACCCAGGGTTGTACAAACTATACCAAAGTTTCACAAATAACACTCAGTGGCGATCTTTAATGGACTATTAATTGTCCATTATCTTGAATTGTCTGTGGTACACTATCAATTATTTCAACTATTGGAACAAACGAAATATATCATCAGTTATAGCTGGTTTGCAAATGGCATCGCATAATTCAGAAATAAACTCAATGTGTAATTGCTCAATGTTTTGAAAATGCTAAATGACTTGGAACAGATATGTTTTAGGAACAGATAAGTCCACAATGAAACATTTTTTTTTTCTTTCTGCTTATATCTATTTAGACCTATAGTAATATGCTGCAGAATGCTTTTAATTAAACTTATAATTTAATGTCATTTTGAATAATTTTGCAATGTTAACTCTTTTTCCTCTAACAGACAAATATAGTGTGATCAGACAAATATATGATAGATTTAAATTGAACCTAGCATAACCGCCCCATCAAAACGGATCAGATATTTGGGTTTTGATTGATTTCAAGACTCTTACTTGTTCCTGTAGCTCAACTACACTTGAGTCAAAAAGGGACGTGCCTAGTCCCTTGGGTTGTTTCAACCCAAAATGCTGACTTGTTTTAACCCATTGTTGTGTCAAATATAAACATTTTCGGGATTTATTTAAGCAAACAGCTGGGCTCATCCATTTTTGACCCAATGTTGGGTTGAAAATAACCCATTGTTTAGAGTGTAGTAGAAAAGTTGCATTAGTAAAACCAAGGTCATGGGTTTAATTCCTGGGAATGCACAGATTTATTAAATATATACCTCGACAGTAAGTTGCTTTGGATAAAAATGTGTGAAAATACGTATATGAAACAACAGCTTTTGATCCAAACAGTGACCTAAGTAAATGTGTAGGATAATCCATCCTGTATCCTTTTTCTGCCTTTCTATACTAAAGTGATTTGTGACATGAATGTGCTGCCATCGGTAGAAGTGAACCTGCATGCTTCCTCTTAATATAGGTCATCCACATGAAGTAAACAATCACCTAACATCAAGTGAGAGGACTCGTCATGTATTACCTTAATAATGAACATTACTGTTTATTGTTTACTAATTGTTAATAACCATGTTGTTCTATTGTACATTTAGTTATATGTATGTTATTCATGGATTTGGCAGACACTTAAATCCAACGCAATTTACAGTGCATTCAATTATTTTCTCAGCAGTGTGTTCCCTGAGATCAAACATGCATATTATTTTCATATCATGTTCAGAATGACATAAATCCCATTTGTGTTTTGAATCAAGGTCATATGGTTTTTACACAGATCTGTAAGGGGTTTAGCTGCATTGATGTTTTCAAAGCTATAGGATGTTTTTATTTTGAAAATGCCTTCCTCCTCTTTCTTCTAGATGCTGCCATACCGACACATCTCCTGTGCAAACAGACACAGGCACAGAGAAAGGCACAGTCCGCTGGCGTTGACAATCTCATATATAAAGGAATACAGACCAGCTATTGAACGGTATGATTGCCGATCCGCGGCACGTTGCCTCTAATAAAACAATTTATAGCTAACGTTTCGTTACGTCAAGAGCTGAAACGGGCTACGACTTGTACACTGAAACACGCGCTCGCGCGCACCGACGCCCATTAAAACACCACGCACGACACACAGCAAAAAGCATCCTGTGTCCAAAGCCCCCCCACCTCTCTCTCTCATACACACACACACACACACAATGACATAATTCAGCTGCCCGATATGAAGAGTTTGAAGAGTGTGAACTACAGCATCATCGCCACTCTTAGCCAAACGTCCACCGGTCATTGATTTATTGAGCATTAAGAAATAACGTCGCTTCACTGAAAACCATTGACTCACCGCATCTTATAAAGCACTTGAATGATCCGATCCGGATGTGCTCAGCACCATCGGACTGTGTGATCTCACAACGGTCCTTAATTCCCGTGACAATGTGTCCGTGTTTGAATACAACACGCAGAGAAAGGAGGCACTGATGCTTGATCTTCCAGATGCGCCTTTAGAGGCTCCCGAATACACACGGTGTGGATGAAAGCGATGTATCGAGTATTCTCCTGCTCTATACCCAATGGGTCTACGGTACCATGGGGGATCGGAGCCCTTATTTTGTATCCCGATCCGTGCTTTTCTGGAATTTGGGCAAAATGCGCAGAGTCGGTCCCGCGATGGCACAATCCGCGAGATCAGCGCCAGTCCATCGCTAGATCGTCCGTGCTCGGAGGGCCGCGACACGACAGCTAGAGAGCGAGTGCCGAGAGAAAATGACAAGCCAATTTGGAAGCAAAGTGATGCTTGATTCAAGGATGGAGGGTGGGAGGGAAACAAAAAGAAAGGGAGGAAAAGAGAGGGGCGGTGAATCAGAAGCTGGATGACGGGAGGACTAGAGCGCGCTCTGGTGCCAAAAAGCGCGCACAGCAGTGAATGGTCAACCTTATCACCTGCAGTTATGTAACGCTCCGTACGATTTACCAGTTCATTCATTCATTCATTTATTACAACCTATTTTTGTTGATATTGCTTCCAGCTTTTTATATTGTTTACCAAATCATACACTCTAAAAAAACAAACGGTGCTATATAGCACCAAAACAATTGCTTTGGATCGTAACGATAGAAGAACCATTTTAGTGCCATATAGCACCGGTGAAGAACCAGTGAAGAACCAGTGAAGCACCAGTGAAGCACCAGTGAAGCACCAGTGTAGAACCATATAGGGGCCATATAGCACCACATATGGTTCTACATAGCACTATATGGTTCTACACAGGTGCTTCACTGGTGCTTCACTGGTGCTTCACTGGTTCTTCACCGGTGCTATATGGCACTAAAAATGGTTCTTCTATCGTTACGATCCAAAGCAACTGTTTTGGTGCTATATAGCACCGTTTGTTTTTTAGAGTGTATTACTATGACAATATTTAGCATACATTCCAGAAAATAATATCACATACAGTAGACCAATTGTAATTTGTGATGTCGCTCTAATTTAAATGTCTCTCATGAGCAGCAGTAATAAGAGCTGACGACTTGGTTATAAATGGGAAGAGAGAGCCCTTAACATCAATTTACATTAAACTCACGAGCATCAAAGGCGCATCCGGGACATGCGCGCTGACATTCAGTTGTCACTTTCACGTAATCCCGCCGACTGTCTAAATAATGTTGGATATTTCTAACGCCACATTCGACATATGAAAATCTCGTTTAAAATGGATTCAGGGCTTATGACCACCCGACAACATGTTTTCCATGAGCTGCAAGGAAAAACCTGTTGATCTGGAGGTGAATGTGGGGTGAGAAATCAAAACTGATTGATCTTGTCAGAAAACGATAAAAAAAAAATGCGTCGCAACTGTCAGTTACACCTGACAACAGCAACCAGATTTTACTTCTGTTTTCAGTTATCGAGTGTTTATTATTTTGCTTTATGTTATTTTTGTTTTTCATTTTTCAAATGAAGAAGTGTCAGAGCCCACATTGTTATGCTGTTTATAGCGCTAATTCGCTATGTTAGCTCGGACAAAATAGCCTTGATCCCTGCTGATTAAAACAATAGAAACCATGACAGACATTCGGGATTTATAGGTTAATAGATATTGTACTGGTTTTAGTGAAATCTAGTCTTCACTGGTGTGTTGTTTTTTTAGTGATGGGATGTTTAAAAAACCCTAAAATCCTATTTTAATAATGTAAAAATAAAAAAATGGGTTCAAAATGTCTGTATTTGTAATGGAAGCGTTTATACTTTTCATCAGTGATTACCTTTTTAAGTTTATTTTTTGTCAACCATGGGGTTAGTAAAAAAGTGCACCTGTTCCACATCCCTTTCATGGTCCATTTATAGATTATATTTACACATCAATCACCTTTACCCTGTTTATAAATTTTTCTCGTTTTTTTCCTGTAGGCCTACTTAAAATACAGACTCTGACGGACCTATCAGATACTAAGGACATCTGTCCAGGGTAATTACTGTCGTTCACAGTTTAAGTCTGTTACAGATGCTAAGCCTTCATGGTAAGCGCCTTAACGGAGCAAACACAACCACGCGTTCAGTACAAGAGAACCTCGCGAGATTCCAACTCACTTTGCGTCAATATGAATAACAGACTGCACCATATTCGTCAGATATGAAGTGATCCGTCAGCCTCATTTAGAAAAACTTTCATCGGTTCCATAGACAAACACGAGCCAAGTTGTATCACTCTCACTTTTTGGTACACGTCACTGCACCTGTCACAGGTAAGCCCTCGCATACCAATGAGAGATTAAGTAGCAGAAAGCCAACTCTTGACTGAGAAAGGACGAATCTGTTTGTTTTCGTTGTTGTTTATCTTGCATATGCTTGTGAGTTTTATTAACATGGGAACTAATGTGACTTTACTGTACTTATGTTTTTACAGATGTCAGAAAGAGTGCAGTAGCTGAATACTCAAAAAAATGAAAATGATTGGTATGTACAGAAGTTATTTTACGAAAGCCCTCCTTACACCCTTAGTCTGTTGTGTTTCTCTATAATAAAACATTTAAAGTGACAATATCTCCATAATGTGTATATGTGTGTGTGTGTGTGTGTTTATGTGTCTGTGTGTGAAGATACACAGCGTGCTTTGTTGGCATTGGAGCGTCTGCAGGAGAGGCTGAAGGAAAGAGGAGAACTACCCACCGAGGAAAAACTCAGTCTGCTCAAGAGTGTTTTGCAGAGCCCCCTGTTCCACCAGTTACTCATCATGCAAGAGACTGGACAGCAGCAACAGGAACAGCAGGTCAGAGACTGTAACATCACCCTCTCAGTACATGACATAAAATCAGGCATGTGACACTGCTGCAGGAGACATAACGTAAGAATGAGCTCTTCCAGCATATAGCGCTGTCATAAAACATATAATGCTCTCCTATATAGTTTAATTACAAGAGTAAAGTATGTAAATGTATGTATCTGTGTCGTTTGTATCATATAAAATGAGGTTAAAAGTACTTACATCAGATTGGATGATAGTGGCATAATTATGACTTACCACATCTGCATGTAGGCTATTGCACATCTCTTTCATTACCATGGTAACCGATCCTGTAGTACCCAGATGTGACATGCATTGAATAAAAGTATACTTTATGCTGATGAGCAAACGTTGGGTAACGGGTTTTACTTGACATTGAAATTTACATTTTATAAAACAATCCTTCAACGTGCGCTCTGCAATAAAGCATGCAATAATATTTAGCAGACAATGCTTTGACACATAATGATAACAGTTATCCTTTTCTGTTGTATTGTTGTTTGACAACCCACAAAGGTTGTCAATTACTATAAATGCACTGATTTAGTATGAATGATTATCACAAAAAAGATGCAATAAATAATCTTGGTATCAGGGTAATTCAAGCTTGAAGTATTCCTTGAAGGTCAGATAACACACAGTGTTTCTGCTCATCTTGAGTAGTATTGCATCCTTTATATCTCCAAAGTATCTTTAGTTTTATCAGATTTATAAAAACAGATCAACTGTACTGCAAATTTTCCAGTAAAGACCGAGCGCCTGGAGCCATACTGCGGGCGGAGCAAGTTACGAGCAAACAACACAAAAAAACATTATCCCACTATCTTTGGACAATTTATGATTTCCCACATGTTCATGTTGTTTACAAATGCAATTTTACTTATCGCCTGTGACTCATGACCTGGTTGGGACTGCCCCATTTTAACGAAATCCAGCTTTAGACTATACCCATTGTTCCTATAATGCTGGCTTCACTGGGAAGCTGAACAAGCTTAAATTTCACACTTCTCTGGTGAAGCTGATTTTGTGTCAGCTCTTGGTCCCATAGCCTGTAAAAAACGATGGATGTAGTGTCCGTGACATCACCTACAGGTTTCTGAAGAATGTTTTTTGAAGCCAGTAGTAGGCAGTGCCTGCCATCGCCATCTTGGCCGCGTGTCACCGCGCATCACTCGTGGATATCCGAAAATGAGTGGGTGAAGCTGAGGTGGCTGGTTGCTGAAACCATGCCCCTCTAGCTCGACTCTAGTGACAGCAGTGGCTGTTTAACCGTCACTCAAGTGAGACACAAAGACACAGTTGTCATGAAGGGCAAAATTAGCTTAATAGACCAAAAACACTTTTTGTACCAGGCTTTAAACATATTTTTGCCCCTCTAAAGATGGCCATTTTAACATGGGGGTCTATGGGAATTGACTCCCTTTTGGAGCCAGCCCCTAGCGGCCAGTCGATTTATTGCAGTTTAAGTCACTTCTGTATTGGCTTCATCAGAGAGATCGTAAGGTTGCTCCTGGGCTGTTCCAGGTGAAGTGCCCATATAAGGACTTCCACTGTACTTTCTGCATGCAAATCGCCCATGGAAGAAATAAAGCAAGATTGTTATGTATGAATCTCTTATGTTTGAAAAAAAACTTTCCGAAACCCCGACAAAGTGCATTCAGCACAGAAATACTATATCATACTGGTTTTTTGACACCTTGCCTGCAGTATGTTTGACGTGAGGAATCCAACAGTGTTAATAAGTCAGAATGCATGAAATAGCTTTAGAAGCATGTTTTGCTGCACGTCTTCAGTCAGTCAAGACTTTTTTGTCATAGAAATGTATTTTTATTTAAATAAAAAAAAAAATGTAGCCTGTATTCCATATCTTGCTGTTATTAAATGTCCTTACATATAGGTTTAATTGTTTAATCTATCTTCCACACACTTTATATTTAAACTAAACTATAATAATTACTTTAAACTCTGCGTTTGCATCTGCATTATTTTAAAGTAATTATTTTTAGTACAAAAATTATTTATATAATTGTTTTTAAAAATTACTTGCATCATTTCCACCAAGCTGTAAGTTTAGCCAAAAAAATAAAAATATTACATTTAAGATACATAAAATGTAGTTATAATATAAGGGTAGACAAAGTAGTCTGACTGAAAAAATATGAAAATATTTTTTTTTATTACACAATGCATAGTACTTTCTAAACACAGTAATATAACATTTGTGAAGTGGTTTGATTGAAACTGTGGCAGGAAAATGCTACAGATAAATTACAAAATCCTCATGTGATGCATGTATATAAACTGCTGGACATTGGTAACACATTTAATCAGACAGTGAAACAGCAGTGTTGATTATTGAGAGTGTGAAAAGTGTTTATTTTCTTAAAGTCCACAGGGCCAAAAGTGGCCATAGTTATTAATAGAAACACCTTATATTGCGCCTTTCAAGAGCATGCAGCGCAGAATAAGAATGAAGCTGTTCAGAAAGAACACATTTTTGTTTTCACGAAAAGCTGGTGAAACGGAATAGACACAGGGGTCTTAGACACAGGCAAATAACTACTGTTAACCGAAAAATAACAATATATTAACTTCTAAAACCATTTTTATTTTGTCTATTCAATGCTTTTCACATCTACCACAGTACTAAAATATATTTCGATTATCTTCATTTAGGGTTCTTTCTCAATGAATATTGATACAGTATTTGGGATTAATTTGACTTAATATATCAGCATATCCTACTTAATTTGATTAATTAATTTCACTACTTAATAGCACTATAAACAATGTGATCCAACCTGGCATAATATTTGAAAATTGTTTTAAAAAATGGTTGAATTTCACATCTGTTGAAATTATTATTTTGGTGTGATATTATCAGGATTGAGAGGACTATCATTCCAAACCATGTAAAGAGGTCATATAAGCCCAAGAGACATGGGGCGGAAGTGGTGGGAAGGGTTATTCAAGGGTACTAGAGTAAGAAGTTAGAAAGGTGGTCTGGCTTCACAGCATGCGAGTTGTGTCTCAGGTGCAGAATGAAATCTTATCTTGGAAGTGGGCTGTGTTGGTCTGTATAAGCTTTCAATGCAACCAAAAAGTACCTTAGATCATTTAGCTCCACAGATACCATCAGGAAATAGACACAGTGGGTGCTAAAGTCCATTTTATAATGTACGTCCACGATTGATTGTCTTACAAATCTTTCGCTAGCCAAAGTGAGAGAAGCGTGCGATTGCAGTAAATGAGACGTGACCTGGGCTCTAATATGCTGTAAGATGTAGCTAATGCAGTAGCAAAGTTATTATATTATAAGTTTAGACAGTTTGTCTGTGCTTGGTTATGGGTTTCTGTTAGCGACTAAACTGACCTCTGGATCAAATACCATAACAATGTTGCGGTTTCCAAAAGACTAGGGGAGACAGTAAGCATGAATCCCTGCTGTGCGTATTTGCCAGCCAGGCAAGAATTTAATGATCGGAAGCTAACATTGTAAAAATTTATTTTACACATTAATGTAAGTGTAATAGTTAAAGCAACACTATGTAGTTTCCATGTAAAAATGACTTACAGCTCCCCCATGTGGTTGAAAAGCGCAACAGTGACTGGTATCAGACACTCTTCTGCAGGCAGGGGGGGGGGGCGGGGCTATGTGCTCTACCCTCCACCGCCACTTTCAGAGTGTGCTTGTAGCAGCTAGGAGGTTGCTCAGGTTGCAGCAACAGTACAATTTGTCCAGTTAAAAGTTGTTCTATCACTGAAATAATTTAAGAGACATTATTTAAAGGTAAAAAACTACATAGTGTTGCTTTAATACACTTTAGCAATGATTTGAACTAAGGTATTTTACTGGTTATTTATTTAGCTTTTTTGTACTCTAGGGTGACTCTGTTGATATTGATTCCTTGCAGAAGTTATGTTTGGGCCACAAAAGCTGTTTGTTTATGTTGCCACTGAAACCATCTATATATTAAACTCACTTAAAGGATTATTAAGAACACCTATTCAATTTCTCATTAATGCAATTATCTAATCAACCAAATCACATGGCAGTTGCTTCAATGCATTTAGGGGTGCGGTCCGGGTCAAGACAATCTCCTGAACTCCAAACTGAATGTCAGAATGGAAAAGAAAGGTCATTTAAGCAATTTGAGCGTGGCATGGTTGTTGGTGCCGGACGGCCATCTGCTCAGTTACTGGGATTTTCATGCACAACCATTTCTAGGGTTTACAAAGAATGGTGTGAAAGGTAAAAAACATCAAGTATGCGGCAGTCCTGTGGGCGAAAATGCCTTGTTGATGCTAGAGGTCAGAGTGAATGGGCCGACTGATTCAAGCTGATAGAATAGCAACTGAAATAACCACTCATTACAACCGAGGTATGCAGCAAAGCATTTGTGAACACGCACAACCTTGAGGCGGATGGGCTACAACAGCAGAAGACCCCACCAGGTACCACTCATCTCCACTACAAATAGGAAAAAGAGGCTACAATTTGCATGAGCTCACCAAAATTGGACAGTTGAAGATCGGAAAAATGTTGCCTGGTCTGATGAGTCTCGTTTTCTGTTGAGACATTCAGATGGTAGAGTCAGAATTTGGCGTAAACAGAATGAGAACATGGATCCATCATGCCTTGTTACCACTGTGCAGGCTGGTGGTGGTGGTGTAATGGTGTGGGGGATGTTTTCTTGGCACACTTTTGGCCCCTTAGTGCCAATTGGGCATTGTTTAAATGCCACGGCCTCCCTGAGCATTGTTTCTGACCATGTCCATCTCTTTATGACAACCATGTACCCAACCTCTGATGGCTTCTTCCAGCATGATAATGCACCATGTCACAAAGCTCGAATAATTTCAAATTGGTCTCTTGAACATGACAATGAGTTCACTGTGCTAAAATCGCCCCCACAGTCACCAGATCTCAACCCAATAGAGCATCTTTGGGATGTGGTGGAACGGGAGCTTCGTGCCCTGGATGTGCATCCCTCAAATCTCCATCAACTGCAAGATGCTATCCTATCAATATGGGCCAACATTTCTAAAGAATGCTTTCAGCACCTTCTTGAATTAATGCCACGTAGAATTAAGGCAGTTCTGAAGGCGAAAGGGGTGAAACACAGTATTAGTATGGTGTTCCTAATAATCCTATAGGTGAGTGTATAAGTTATGTATTAGATAACATGTGTGCTCACTCTGCATTGTTACACTGCAAAAAATTATTTTCAAGAAAACTATCTTAGTATTTTTGTCTTGTTTTCAGTAAAAATATCTACAAATTCTTAAATTAAGATGCTTTTCTTGATGAGCAAAATGACCTTTTAAAAAATCCAATTTAAGTAATTTAGTGATTAAAACAAGCAAAAAAAATCTGCCAATGGGGTAAGCAAATTTTTCTTAATTTTTTTTTGAAATTAGAATTTCAGAAAAATGTTCAAGATTTTTTTGCTTACCCCATTGGCAGATTTATTTGCTTGTTTTATGCACAAAATCACTTAAATGTGATATTTTTGGTCTAAAAACTAGACTTATTTTCTTGGGTCGTTTTGCTCATCAAGAAAAAGCATCTTAATTTAAGAATTTTTACGTATTTTTCTCGAAAATAATTTTTTGCAGTGTAAGGCCAGGGGTTCACAAACTTTTTAATTCACGGCCCATTTAATTAGGTATAATTTATCCTGGGGCCCACCATTATTTGTAAATGTAAATAAGAGAAAAAACACTTTTTCCTTCTTTTATAATTGAGTAGTTGTTTATTTTCCTTGTCATTTTTATGAAATGTAAGTTTAACTCTTTCCCCACCATCGACGAGTTATCTCGTCAATTAAGAGAAAACATTTGCGCAAAAAAAAGTGTTCCTGATTAATTTTTATGTTAATCTGCAATACTGTAAACCCAATTTATGGAAAAACTGAAGCCAAAAATTTTATTTACTAATTTTAAACCCTGTATATGTTTTGATAATTGTTCTGAATCTGATCTCTAACAAAATTCCTTCACAAAAATGCAATTTCTTTAATCAGCTTTTTGATTAAAAAAAATATTTTTAAAGACAAATACTCATATTTAAGAGTTTAAAAACCCTAGTTTAGGCCATACGGCATGGATAAACATATGCTTTGCACTTTAAATTATTCATAAGAGTCATTCTTTAATCAAGCTCATCACTTCCTGTCTTTTTGCATTCTGAAATGCAACTAGCTGTTTATTCATCTATGTTTGTGTGTAATGATGCCTTTTCCGATGACAAAAAAGTAATTAAATGTGCCATATACTGTATGTAATGTAATATTGGTTATATTTTACACACTACTTACATTATAAATTACTTCACCAAAAATGGCCTTAGCAATATTTCAGATAAAAGGTATTCGTGCATGAAATATTCATGGCAAAAAAAATCAAAGTTCAATTTATTCATATGAAAGATCTGAATCAAAATGTTGCTGTTGTACAAAGTGCATATTTGAATGTTGTCTGCAAAGAGAGGTCCAGTTGCGTAACAAATCCTCAATAGAGTAAGTGTACAGTTGTGTGTACATGAGATGAGAGACAGACAATGTGATATATCTGAGAGATGATTCTTTATAAACAGCAGCAGTGACCAGGCTGAGGCTATATAAGCTACTTACCTGAGCTGACCACTAAATCTGTGCTAAGTGAGAGAGAGAGACAGGGGTCAGCAAGTCACACACACAGACACCCACAAATACACTAATGAGTAAAAGAGTAAAAGTACAAGGATCACATACTGAAAGTACACTGAGAATCTTACATGGACATAGCTCGCATAAACTGTATAACAGCAATGAGTTTATGTATGAGCAGACCCTGAATTTATGATAAGCAGAAACAAGCCTATCTGTCTCTCTAATATGGGTTATCTTAAATTGTACTTTCAAATCTATTAAATCTCAAAACTTTACTTCTTTTGTACTTGGAGGAAGAATGCTTTTGTCAATCTGAATTTTTATATGATATGAATATCAACTTGGTGAAAATTCACTTTTAAAGAAGACAAATAAACCACATCACCCTGCCTTTGTGTTTGTACAGGGCTCTCCCACGATGCCTCAGTCCCAGTCTATGAGTGACACATCCCGCCCCACCTGCACGCTGAGCTACAGTCACTCCTACCTCTCAGCCCAGGGACGCAATGACCTCTGTCGGCCCACCAATCATGTGACTTTTGACCCCTGCATCACAGAGGACATTTCACTTCTGCAGTTTATGGCACGGGTATGTCTAAACACCCTCAACCACCTTATTGAGCTACATTCCCTGTGACATTCTAGTTTTGCATCCTTTCATAAATGTTATGATTTCTGCCATGCATCTTATAAAAGCAACCTCGCGCTCCCTCTCTCCCTCAGGGTCGGACCGTACTTAGTTTTGACGTGGAGAAGGGAGACAGTGCTTTAGGCGTCCGTATTATTGGCTTGGCCGCTGAAAGCAGTGGAGGTCACGGTATTTTCATACAGGGGATTCAATCAGGCTCAGTGGCAGACAGGTAAAGTATACCAGACAAAAAATGCAAATGCAGCAAAACCTGACTGAATAGAAAAGGCCAGAGCTGGATTATTCTGAAGTCTTCATTCGATGCTGCATAATTCATGTATATGTATTAACAAGATATCGACTTTCCATACCCCCTCTACTGCTCCAGTGATGGACGTCTGTGTGAGGCTGATCAGATTTTGGCAGTTAATGGTAAGCTGTTCGACTCCTCGGTAACACAGGAAGAGGCTGTGAAGATTCTTCAGGAAGCTGCCTCTATAGTGACCTTAACTGTAGCCAGAGGACCAATGACAGAGGTTAACCACCCACAGATAAGCCATACTGTCTCTCTCTGCAAAAACCTCTGCGGTCTTGCTGGACAGTTCAGTGTAAGCATCCTTTTAAAAAAGTATTATTTATATATAGTATGTAATATATAAAAATGTTGTCACTGGGACAGTATCTTTTAAAAGGTCCTAATATGTAACATTTTGGTTCCGGTATGTATATTTTAGGTAACAATATACACCTTTTATGTACAAAAGTGTACTTTTTGAAAAGGTACCGACCCATTGACAACTTTTTATAACTTTTTTCTTAAAGGAAAACACCCACATTTTGTGAATTAAGCTTATTCACAGTATCCCCCAGAGTTAGATAAGTCCATACATACCTTTCTCATCTCTGTGCGTGCTGTAACTCTGTCTGACCCAGCCCCCGCTAGCTTAGCTTATCACAAAGACTGGAAGTGAATGGCTCCAGCTAGCATACTGTTCCCAATAAGTGACAAAATAACGTGAACATTATCCTATCCTATTTATGTGTTGTCATTTGTATAGTCACACCGTGTACAAATAACAAGCTCATATGAGACACAGCCATCTTTTAAAAGTATACACACTGGGAACTATATTCTCAAAAGACGAAGCACTGCTACTGGGCGGAGTGATTTGCTCGCAGCACCCAAGAAGTCCCCTGGTGAGGAGCAGAGAGTTTGGTCAGAGTTGTGCAAATCACTCTGCCCAAGTAGCAGTGCTTCGTCTTCAGAGAATATAGTTCCCAGTATGTATACTGTTAAAAGATGGCTATGTCTCATATGACCTTGTTATTTGTACACGCTGTGACTATACAAATCACAACACATAAATAGGAAAATGTTTGCGTTATTTTGTCACTTATTGGGAGCAGTTTGCTAGCTGGAGCCATTTACTTCCAGTCTTTGTGCTAAGCTAAGCTAGTGGGGGCTGCGTCAGACAGAGTTACAGCACGCAAGGAGATGAGAAAGGTATGTATGGACTTATCTAACTCTGGGGAATACTGTGAATAAGCTAAATTCCCAAAATGTGGGTGTGTTCCTTTAATACATAAAGAAGAAGCCTCATTTGGACCCTTTCTATAGTATAGTGGGAAGTCTTTACTATAGAAGTAAACAATGGATTACATTAAATGTATGCATTTGGCAGATCCTTTTATTCGAAGGACTCTTTTACAGGAACGATCCCAGAATCAGTTATGAGATGTGTTTGCATCCACACAAAAGGCACACTGGCAATTTTCTGGGATTTAAGGGCTTTTACTGTGTTTTAACATCACTAGGGATTCAATCCCATGACCTTCACTGCAAAAAATGACTTTTAGATATAGATATTTCAGTAGATATTTCTACTGAAAACAAGACAAAAATACTAAGTAAGAAAGTCATTTTTTGCAGTGTTTGCATTACTAATGTAATGCCCTACCAACTGAGCTACAGGAACACTGTCACACAAAATAATGTCATTGCTTTTTCAATTTTTACTAAAACTAAAATAGCGTACATTTGCCTTTGGCCAGCAAAGCTATTCAACTATGTTACCCATATTATTGTAAGAAACTAAAATTTGTGTGATTAGCAAACCTCCTGAAGTTTTTTACTTAGTGTTTTTGTCTTGTTTTCAGTAAAAATATCTAAAAATTCTTAAATTAAGTTGCATTTTCTTGATGAGCAAAATGACCTAGGAAAATAAGTCTTATTTTTAGACAAATTTGTGCTTAAAACAAAGCAAAAATATCTGCCAATGGAATAAGAAAACTTTTCTTGATTTAAGTGTTTATGAAAAACTAAAACTTCAAATACGTACTCTGGAGACAACAAATATTTATTTTACAACTTAAAAAAGTCTTGTGAAATGTCCCCTTTGAGACTTCCAGGCCTTATTTTCCCGCCTACTGCCACTGTAGTTGTAGAGCGTGCCTCTTACTGTATTTCATATAGATTATATCACCCTACATCTATCTTATGCCGTATATCCGCCTCACTTTTACCTGTCAGCTTAATTATGTTACAGAACCACAGTAATCTGATTACATTACCACTATAAGTGAAGTACATCTAGCATTTTACATTGTTATGCATTAACTTTCCTTTACCTAGGCTTGTTCGGTTTGATATTTGCTGTGAAAGCCTCAGTCTCATGTGACTGTAGTACACTGTAAGAATACCTGCTAATGTTGGACGTCGTTCAGTTAAGATGAAATGGAGCTGGATTGTACATATTTATAATGCCATTGATCAAATTTGCTACACAGCCTCGACAGATTCATCTAATTGAGCTACAAAATGACGGATCGGGTCTGGGTTTCGGCATCGTGGGAGGAAAGACGACCGGCACCATAGTTAAAACCATCTTACCTGATGGGATAGCAGGAAAAGTATTAACATCAGCAGAGATTCACATACATACACAATTATTCATACAGATTGAAATGAAGAAGCCTACCCAAATCCACTGACCCCACAGTTTTATACACAGGATGGGAGATTGCGTACCGGTGATCTACTTCTCCAGATTGGTCATGTTGACGTGTCCTCCATGAGCAGTGATGAGGTGGCACAGGAGCTCCGTCTTTCTGGTTTCAAAGTGAAACTTCTCATCGCCAGGGAAACCACTGATGATGACCTCTCACCCCCCATTGCTCTGCATCAGGAAACTCAGGTGTGTGTGTGTGTGTGTGTGTGTGTGTGTGTGTGTGTGTGTGTGTGTGTGTGTGTACCTGGTAATTATCACGTTGTGGGGACCAATTGTCCCCACAAAGATAGGAATACCAGTGTTTTTGTGACCTTGTGGGGACATTTTGATGTCCCCATGAGGGAACAAGCTTATAAATCTAACAAGATGATGTTTATTGAAAATCTAAGGTACAAGAAAGGTTTTTGTGATGGTTGGGGTTAGGGAATGGGGCATGGGGGGTAAAGGGAATAGAATATACAGTTTGTATGGTATAAAATGCATTACGTCTATGGAATGTCCCCACAAAACATGGAAACCAGACTGTGTGTGTGTGTGTGTGTGTGTGTGTGTGTGTGTGTGTGTGTGTGTGTGTGTGTGTGTGTGTGTGTGTGTGTGTGTGTGTGTGTGTGTGTGTGTGTGTGTGTGTGTGTGTGTGTGTGTGTGTGTGTGTGTGTACATGTGCTATATGTCTTTTAAATAGTATAGATCACCTAAAATTATAATTATGTCACTCAATAGGTCTTACAATGGTAAGACATAAGGGTGAGAAAATATAAAGCATTTGGTTGAAGTATTCTCTAACATATTGAATTGTGTGAAAATTACATCACAGACACATTGATGGACATTAATTGGTGTTAACACACAAGGGTTTAGAGGTTGAGTGAGTGAAAGTCAATATAGTCTGTAAATGTGCAGAGAGAAAAGGAGTTTGTGTTTAAATTGAGACTTAACTTTATTCACACTTTGTAAGTCATTAATCTTGATTAAAATATTGTTATGATCTAAATGCCAAAGTGCCAAACTGTCACTGTATTTTGACTTTGCAAATACACATATTAAAAAGTTAAGGCTGTAAAAATGAAGGATTATCTTTCTACAGGATTCACTGGAGGGTAATGAAGTAGAGTCCAGTGCCAGATTCACTAAAAACATGAACGGTTTGGGCTTCAATATTACAAAATCTGTGGAAAACCTCGACACAGGTATGATTTTGCAATATTGCCATCCTTCAACATGATTATGTTCCTGTCATTCTACTGTACAGTAGGAGACACAGGCAGCTGCGTTGTCTAAATTAAATGTTTAATGTTGATTGGTGTCCTGTGTGTTTTTATAGACTCCAATGGGTTTGTAGTTAAGAGCGTACTAAAGGGAAGTGGAGTGGATCAGGATGGACAAATTCACACTGGAGATCACATTATTGCTGTGAGTTCAAACCGTTCAAACTGTTCAAACAGTTGTACCTGCACAGCATGAGGTTTTAATAGGTTTAAAACAAACGGTGGTGAATTAAATTTTGTATTAAAGAGCAACTATGGTCCAATTCAACAAATCAATGAAGGACCAGAACCGCTCATTTTATAATAAAGCATTCAACATCCCCGTGGTATAAAGTATGTATAATTATGTTAATATGAAGACAATTGCATCAACAGAGTGGTCCTACACCATTATAGCTTAAAAAGTCAGTGTGCTTCTGTTCAGGCGGATGACTGCAGTGAACCGAAGGCAGAGGAGATTTTGGACTTGACTGGCCAACATGTGGAGCTGAACAACGGCTCCCAATCTGGAACACAAACAACCCCCACAATGTCCACAAACACCCAAAAACCCTTGACCCCACTGGGTCTCCTGCCCCCTCCGCTACCCCCATGCCTACCAGAATCAAAGCCAGCGCTGCCCCCAGGGAAAATTCTTTCCATTGAACGACGCGATTTCAACTTCAACAGAGAGAAAAGTTAGTGAAACTTTTTACTTTGCTTCACTTACATTCATTCATGAATTCTCTTTTACTTGAACTTCTCTGTATGTTTTAAAGATTCAGTAACTCCTTATAATAACACCTTCTGTTCCTATTTGTTCTTTCTCTGACCTCAGTTCAGTCAAAGCAAACCTGTTATTTAGAGTCCAAGATGTAGAACTGCAACTGCACAAGTGCTTTTGTAAAAATGAAAATCATTGTGATAAAGAAATATTATAGGTTATTTTCAGCTTAATTTAAATCTAGTGCATTTGTGCAATGTTGGTGGCTACCAAAGACAACAATTTCGACAAATCCCTCAGTTTGTAAGAGTGAAAGTGACAGATGGGCACAGTACCTCTTTAAGAAATCTCAGCATGATTTTTTTTGCTGTTTAAGTAAGTGTTATTCATTTACATACAGGCATTAAGCAGACATACTGGTTTGTACTGTTTGATACTGAATAGTTCACCCTAATATAAACATATTTTCTTATAATTCACTCATCGTCATGCCATTCTACATGTATATAACTTCTATTCTTAATAATTTATGTTAAATTATCCTTTCTGCTTTTACTATGGTGGAAATGTGTTCAACGTCATGCAGTGCACACAGTGATCGGTGTATGCAGCACATGCAGTACACAAGTAGTATTGTACTGTCTAGCACACCACTTTATTGTTGTTTCTATCAAGCCACTCTGTTGGCTTACATCATACTGTAACATAATATTTATAAAACTTTATTTCATAAATATCATCCATGAATATGATTTGTGATTCCCTTCAGACTGATACCCAGCCCTATTAAGTGCTATAATTGGGTCCTCAGTGACTCTATCAACCTAGAAAATGTGAAAAAGATCAACCCAGTAACGTAGTTTTGATAAACCATTCTCTGCAAGCATGTGAAAAAATAGCTAATTGAAATTTGGCTCCCCTTGTGATGTCGGAAGGGGAAAATATCACCCCTTAATCTGCACTATCCAACCACAGCACTGCCATTTAGTACATAGATCAGCTCACTTTCATTTAAGAGGACACACCTAAAAAATGGCATATTTTTGCTCACACCTACAAAGTCTTGTGAAATGTCCCCTTTAACTAAGGCAACACGTCGGTTAGATCAAATCTGATTTCATTAATAGGCATGCAAGAACCACTGAGAGCTGAAGTTACTTTTTTGGTGAACTATTCCTTGAACCACCAAACATGCTGGACAACCATCAGAGTCTTTTTTTAAGAAGCTGATTGACATGGGTACTCATTGATAAGAAGTCTTGTGGAACCACCAGCAAACCAGAAATCCACGCTGGGACCAGCATTCAAAACACAACATTCTGTATGCTGGTGACCAGCATTTTGCATGTTGGTTTGCTATTTGGGGTGAACTGTGTCAGATGAACGGAGAAGGAATTGATGAACACAATTATTATCATCATGACACCATCACAATTTTTAGACGTGTTTATTTGTACTCTGCTGTGATGTTATCATTACTGTTATTGTCTGTGTGATGCTTTGACTTCTTTTTTCAGTACCCGGAATGTCTGAGGAAGAGGAGAAAAGGCTTAAGGAGACGTGGCAAACCAAACTGGGCCCTAAATATGAAATCATGGTGCGTCTTATTTGTATTCTGTTTGTATTGTAAATTGATGTGTGAGTATTAAAGTGTTGGTATGTCAATATATTGTATATGCTGAATCTATTTTTGTGTCTATATTTACTTTTTTTTTATAAATGTGTTATGTGTTTGTGCAGGTTGGCCAAGTTGAGAAGTTCAGTGAGAGCAGTGGTCTAGGTGTGAGTTTGGATACTAAGGAAGGTCATCATTATATCTGCTCGATACTGCCAGAGGGTCCAATAGGACTGATAGGAATCATACACCCTGGAGATGAACTTCTAGAGGTTCACTTTATACATTTTATAAATAGCTGACAGCATGTTGACCCAAGCACCACACCCTTATATGCTTGTTGAATGTACAATTTCAAAACTATGTCATTAACAGCTTCCACTATTCTGAGAAGGCATTTGATAGCCGTTGGGATTTGCTTCCATTCAGACATTAAAGCCTCAGTAAGTAAGGTCGGGCACTGATGTTGGGCAATGAGGCCTGGCTCAAAGTCGGCATTCCGATTTATCCAGAGTTGTTCAGTTGGGTTTAGATCTAGGCTTTGTGCTGGCCAGACAAGATCTTCTACACCAGGCTCAGCAAATTCTTTATAGGCTTTGCTTTGTGTCTAAGGGCTTTGACAAAAAAAGTTGACACAAAGTTGGAGGCACACAGTTCTACAAAGTGTCATTGTATCAGTTTTTTTATGAACCTCGCTTTTTGCACAGAAGCTTTTTCATTCTGTGAAAGAAACGTTGGAAGGCACATAGTTGGTTCCTCAGAATGTCATTGTAGATTTGTCTTCATAGGAATTACGGGGTAGTAGTAGGGGCGTGTCGCAATACTTTTAGCCTTGTACTGTATCTCCTTCAAACACTAAAACACTATTTTCTGGGAAAATAAGTGGATAATTTCAAACAAGCACTACTGATGTGTGTCACTTGGTTGAGCATTATGTTTCCAGAGCAAATGTGGGTTTGATTCCCAGGGAACACACATACCTGTATTAATAAATGTATACCTTTAATTAGGGATGTCCCGATCAGGTTTTTTTGCCCTCGAGTCCGAGTCCGAGTCATTTGATTTTGAGTATCTGCCGATACCGAGTCCCGATCCGATACTTCTATAATACATTAAAAAAAAAAAGAATAAAGAAGAGCGAAAAACAGAACCAGTCCAGGATGTTCCTTATGTTCCAGCGCATAACTACAGATGTGTTAAAAAATAATGACTATAGAGTATATATGTTCAGGGGTTAAATTGGGGTTTGTTTTGTAGGGAGGCTCTGGGAGGGAGGGTTCGATGGGTAACATGTTTAATCCTGATGACAGCAAAGCCACTGGGTGTGTTTCAATGACATTTTGTATCTCTGATAGGATTTTATAAGTTTCAGTTTTAAAGCTGTACCACATGTTGACCCAAACTTTAAAACCTGAACTTTAAATTATGCAAATCTATGAGTCTGACACCCTATATGCATTTGGTGCACATGTCATTATGCACAATTGATCAAACTTTGAATGAAGTTATAAGACTTAACCTCCTTGACTCATTCTAGGCATAAGATAGGCTACCCAAAAAGACTCAATTAACAAGAAAAACAACATACTGATTCAGCAATATATCTTATAAATTAGCCATAGAGATTCCCTAAGCTGGTCAGCAGTTAGTTAAAAAATACCTACAGTTAGGTCGTGATTCATTTGTATAATCAAAATACATTATTTTATTAAACTATACAATCAGTTGTATCGAGTTATCTAGTTAACATTTTGTAATGAGATGAGTGACATGGCTATACATACTTTAATACTTTGTTTCTAGACTTCTATTAAGTTTTTTCGACATGGGCACCATTCTTACCTCTCTTTCTCTCTCTCTCATCTCTACAGTAATGTCAAATGCTCCTGCGCGAATGCGCGTTCTTGAGGTTCTGAGTGAGACGCGGAACTGCGTCTGAGCACATGTTGACAATAACGATCAACGCGTCGTTTAAATGAGCGGTAAAAACGCGGTTTTGTCGTGGGTTCCTTGCACGCACGAGTGTGAAGCCTATGAATAAAAGCACGTCAATAGGCTTGTTCGACTTCATGCGGCGCCGCAACAATCGACAGCCGAGAGACGTCAAACTACCGCGAGAGTGATCCGCGAAATCATACGGAGGAGTTTGCTTTTAAATCGCTCTCGTGGAACTTTGACGTCATGCAGCACCACAAGAACCGGCAGCCAGATGAAGTCGAACAAGCCTATTCTCTTCAGTTCACACGCACCAGCGCAGCGCGTACACTGGCGCGGAGCAGAGCGAGAACTTAATGGATTTTAAACCCTGCATATGTATCCGAGTCCTGATCGGGAGGTAACGTCCGATTCCGATCGAGTCTGAAACCACGTGATCGGGGCCGATTTCCGATCACGTGATCGGATCGGGACATCCCTACCTTTAATGAAACATGCCTTTGGGATTAAAGCCTATGCCAAATGCGCAAACGTAGATGCTGTTATTTACAGATTGTGTTGTTTTAACACCTGTATCATAAACGATGGTAACATTCACTTGCATAATAACCAAAAGCACTCACCCTTCGTTCTGCATTCTGTTTTATGCTTCGCTCTTTATCCAAGTAGGACTGAACATGAATATCAATTATGACAGAGACTTAAAAATAGCACGTCCTGACAGTAGAAAAGCCCAAAGGATCAGATTGGCAGAATCAAAGATTTGCCGTGTTTGTTCTATCTGCAGGTAAACGGGATGACTCTGATTGGGGAGACACATAAGGAAGTAGTGAGTTGGCTGAAAGAACTTCCTGTGAGAGTTTGTGTGGTGTGCAGTCGCCTCATTTCACTCACACAGAATGAAGAGGATGAGGATGATGATGTACAACTTACCCTCAAGGATCTACTGGCAGAATTGAATGAAAAGGTGCTCGTGTGCGTGCGTGTGCGTGCGTGTGCGTGCGTGCGTGTGTGTGTGTGTGTGTGTGTGTGTGTGTGTCAATCATGACATTTCAAAGAAACAGCTGTTTGTAAGATTATCTAAATTCATTAGAAAACAAAACTCTTTAATTGATTGTGTTTCATAAAGAATTTTTTCCTCATTAGAAAATTTTGCTAGTAAAGATATTAATAATTCTTTTGAAAGATATGTATAGAGTAAAAATTACAATCACTTAAGTAGTATAAATAGTCTGAGTTTTAAATCTGCACTGCCACTGTTGAATTCAGTTCAATTTTCTGTAGTAATTTACAATTTAATGTAATGTATTTATGTGGCACCTTTTCTAGGTACTGTTTCATACTAGCCTTTGCATTGCAATTTAGTATGTTAAAGGAATACTTCACTTTCATAAAAAAAAACAGATAATTTACTCACCCCCATGTCATCCAAGATGTTTATGGGCCCTATTTTAACGCTTTAAGCGCATGGTCTAAAGCGTACAGCGCACAGTCTAAAAGGGTGTGTCCAAATCCACTACTAATTTAACAATGGGAAAAATGGTATATGCGCCTGGCACACAGTCTAAAAGGGTTGGCCTTATTCTCGAAATGGGTAATGAGTGTGTTTTGGGCGTAAGTTTAAATAAACCAATGACAGCCATTTCAGCACTCGAACAGCGCCGTGAGTGTTTTGAAATATATTACTTAAAAAAATGGTTCTCATCTTACCATATCCAGAGGTACAAAGTCGTCCTATACAATAAATGTATATGTGGGGTGGCATTTAAAAAAAATGCCATATTAGCACTTTTAAAAGCAAAAAAACATGCTTAAGAGGCTACAGGTGAAGCAACTCTTCACGCCTTCTAAAGTCCTGTAAACTGTCCTCATTTATGTCCAAGAGACTCAATAAAAACTTTTTACATTTTAATCCTTTAATTTTTCATATTTAAAACGTTTGTGTGCTGTCCATGTTTGAAATAAGCAAACGCCCATTGTTGTCCAGTTTAGAGGCTCATATTACTAATACGCTCTTTAAATAATTAAAATAATATTGCGCCATTGACTTTAGACTATAGAACAGGTTTTAGTTGGTCAATGGCGAAGTCTATTTTAGTTGCATGAAAATAGCAATGTGCCTGAAATTTTTTTTTATCAGAACACCAATGGGGGCACAAATGGGAGCAAATGGATTTGTTATTTAAACAATTTAATGCTGAACGTGAAAATGCTACCAGGCTAAAACTAGCAAAAACAGTTGCATCGCGCTTTGCTCTATGTTTTTCTTTGTTCAGTCGAGAAGAAATTAATTTTTTTGAGGCAAAACATTCCAGGATCAAACAGTACAAACCAGGATGGTCATGTAATCCAACCAATCAGTGCAAACAGAGTCTCTATATATAGAAATCTCTCACCTCTGTCCCATGGCAGTTTTGCAGCATCCGTCCTCCACCCCATCACCTCACTCTCAACTACATCTATTCCAGTTAGAGAGGGGGGAGTACTCTGGGTTTGGGCTAAAAGTCTGAGCTCGGGGCCCTCCCCAAGTATGCTTTATTATCATGTCACCCTGTTGATTACATGTTAATGCGAACTTGTAAAAGCAAATTAAGATATAAATTATTATAAGCTCAACAGTGTGAATCAGGGTAGGGAGACAGTTTGCTCAAATATTTTCATACATTTGAATAATAAAAATGTTTTCTTTATTCATAACCAAAAACAAGTCAAATGTAAAAGGAACTAATAACATAATAATGTAAAATTAAAACATAATGTTTTTTCCTGTTATTGAATTCACTTTATATGTCATTGGAATCAAAATGTTACTTTGTCTTTAAAATTCCAGGCTGAGGACAACTCCATTGTTACTGCCAAAGAGGATGATGGGAACGCAGAGGCTCCTGTGCTATCCCATCAGGCCATGTGGGAGAACGAGATTCAAGTTTATGAGCTGCAAAAAGGCGATTCTGGCCTGGGATTTAGTATACTAGACTACCAGGTATGTGTGTGTGCATGTGTGTTTGTGTAGCAAAACCGCAACAACAAGACCAGCTGTGAGTTTGGTCTCCACATTAGTTGATTTGAAGAGTCTCGGTTGTTTTGAAACCCTGGAGGAGAACCAGACATATTGTTGCAGCAATAAATACAAGGGTACTACAGCATAGCAGCCCTGTCTCCTAATATACTATTTTCTTTCTCTACCGCACTGTCGCTTTCGAAACTCTCTCAGGATCCCATGAACCCCGGGCGGACTGTCATAGTGATCCGCTCTCTGGTAGCAGGCGGTTTGGCAGAGAGGGATGCACGCCTGTTGCCAGGCGACCGGCTGATGTTCGTCGACGGGACTGACTTGAGTCACGCTAGTCTAGCCGAGGCTGTTCATGTTCTGAAGAGCACTGCTTTAGGCACTGTATGCATCGGAGTATCCAAACCCTTACCGGTAAATATTTCTATTTATCTCGTGTTCCTGTAGCTCAGCTGGTAGGGTATTGCATTAAAGGCTATAGTCACGAAAGGCTGTGGGTACGATTTATAGGGAACACACATACTGACATACTGATGAAAATATATACCTTGAATGCAATGTAAGTTGCTTTGGATAAAAGCATCTGTATGCCAAATCCGTAAATGTAAATGATCTCACAAGCAGCTAAAACCAGACAACATCAATCAACTTTAAGCAATCTAAAACTAAAAGTTTAATAAAACGAGTTGAAGGTAAAGTTTCTTATAGATGAAGGGTACATGAAGGTAAAAAGTGTCACATTGGTAGTACTTTTTCAAAAAGTACACTTTTGTACCTTAAATGTACACATTGGTTAGAGCAGTGGTTCTCAAACTGGGGGCCGCGAGATGGTGCCAGGGGGGCCCTAGTTTTATGACATTTAATAAAATACATAAATTTATCATGAATTCTGTGTAATTAAACCTAAAAAAAAAGGCTACTAACCAAAAGCACTATGTATATTTTTATTTATTTTTATTAAAATGTTTCAGAACAGTTTTATGTCATACATTTTCTTTAGGGAGGGCCGCGAAGGAATGCACCGTACACAAAGGTCAAAGGTACATATCTGTACCTAAATGGAACATATTAGGACCTTTTTAAAAGGGACCGTCCCAAAAAACTTTTCTACATTTTTTCTGAGAGAATCTAAAAATAAGGAGTTTGATTCTGCTAAATAATAGTTAAAAGTAACAATGATTTTGTTTAGATCTCTATGGCTTCAATAATGTGCCACATGAAGATATTTATCATTACAGCAACCAAACACATTTGTTCAGTTCATTTATCAAGTAACTGTTCTACAACATACAGCTAGTTTTTAAGTTTATACGTTTTTATTCTGCATATCTTGTGACAAACAGATGGTTAAGTGGTACGTTTTTTCATTTACACCAATTTGACATGAATAATTTAAAACTGCAAGGACCTCAATTATCAGTGGCTAATAATGACTTTGACTTCATAGCTGTGTCCAAAATCGCCCCATCTCCTATAAAGTGCACTATATAGGGTGTCAGCCCTACATTTTGTAGCTTTGTCCAAATTATGAGTGAACAACTGATTCCCTACATTAGTTTGATAGTTTACCATTGTACATTAGCATTATGACAAATCTCAACAACACTATTTACATCATTGTCCAAAATAACTCGTTCATTTTTTACCACTATTTTCCTCTGTAGTAATTTCACAAGTTCGCCTTGTGAAATTACAAACTTGGCTCCTCGAATTCGAGGATCAGCTCGAGCCCCAAGTTTAAACCCCACCTGTAGAGCTATGCAGAGAGATGGAAGAGCAAATGAAGGAGGAAATTGGAGAACAGGAGGGATGCCGGAAAATTCTTCACTGGGAAGGCATGGAGACTGACTCGATTATATAAGCTCTCAGAGTGATTGACGGGACTGAATGTTTAGGCTCCTCCCAAACCTATGTTTAGAACTTCATTTATCTGAATTTACACAAATTTGCCATGATTTCAACCTCAGCCAAGAATTTACATAACTATTTATGCAATGGCAGATGCTTTTATCCAAAGCAACTTGCAGTGCATTACAAGCTATACATTTTATCAGTATGCTTGTTCCCTGGGTTTAAACGCAACGCAATGCTCTACCACTGAGCTATACAGGAATTGAAGCCAATAATAAAGTTATATTAAAATGTACTGTCCTTGTTTAATAGTGTTAAGAGCATTAACTGAATATTTGTGTGTGCGTGCGGGTGTATCAAATTGTGCAAAATTTATTTCAATGTGTTTATTTAAGACTCATAAAAGCCTAGTTATGGATTTATCCTTAGCAAAACAAAAGAGTTTGCCGTTTAATTATAAAAATGATATTCTGACCGGTAATTTGCTTATGCAATGCATTCATTTTGCACATTGTTAGGAGACAAATTAAACCGGTGAGTTTGTATTTTAAAGGAGTTTCTATTCTGAAAGTCCTCATGGTAAAGAAATCCTAATAAGAATTTTATTGAATTTACATTTGCTTATTATTTCCTTGGAATGATATTGCATTGTGTTGCCTGTGTCATCTTGTATACGCTGTAGCGTTCCTGAGCCGTGGGTTTTATCATACAGCATTATTAGTCTAGAGCCAGACTAAGACCTAAAGTCTTCTGTTTTGTTTGTCTAATCTAATTTCATTTTATTCTGCATAGCATATACTCCCCTTTGCCTGGTGGTGGTCTTTGTTTTCTAGACTCTCTGTAAAGCACGTCTCAGTTACTGTGACCCATGAGTTTCTGGTTACTGGCGTCTTTCAATAATTAATGTCTCTTTAATTTCAACACCAACCTCCTAAAACAAGAAGCAGGTGTGTTTGTGTGTCCCACGGCTCCAAATCGGTCCAAAGGAAGGTCTTCTTTTTCTTTGTGAAGTTAACCGTGTGTATGTAGTGCATATGTGATTGCATCCAGACAGAAAATTGAGGAACTTGGAGTATGGAGTATTTAATACAGCTGTGTCATTGACAGG
Organism: Paramisgurnus dabryanus; assembly: GCF_030506205.2. Lineage (NCBI taxonomy): Eukaryota > Metazoa > Chordata > Actinopteri > Cypriniformes > Cobitidae > Paramisgurnus > Paramisgurnus dabryanus. The sequence continues at coordinate 44,145,700 of NC_133340.1, read as the reverse complement.
AAAATGAGACCCAGGACCTAGGATCTAATGTAACAGGCAACTGCCACTCAGCACGTAACAATCAGCAAGGAATTGTGCAGGTAGGCTACAGGCTTACTGTATCTGCTTCTTCCAGACATCACATACAAGATATCACTATTCAACATAATACTAATGTTATCAGTAATGTAAAAACTACTTAGCGTTCATGTAGCTCATTTGGTAGAGCATTGCATTAGCAGTGCAAAGGTCGTGGTTTTGATCCACAGGGAACACACATACTGATACATTGTAAAGCACTTTGAATAAAAGCATCTGCCAAATGCTTAAATGTAAATAATCTAAATACCACTGAACAGCTCGAACCAAATGCATTTTGTAGAGCATGTGAAGAGGATAAACGTACTGGATTGGTTTATCATTTTCAGCATAGCTTTCTTGTAAACCTGTACTTTTGTTTTCAAGAGCAATTGACTTTGTAAACAGTGGTTATTTATAGCTAGTTGCACTGACGCATTCGGTAGGCCAAAGAGAAAGTGTTTTTTTTCCACTGACCTAATTTAGTGTGGTCATTCTAGCTGCCAGGGTTTAACTGGGAGGATATTTGTTGACAGGATTTGTGTGACATCATCTCTTATTCACATGAGGGGTTTTGCCTTACTCAAGACCACAAGTGTGTACAACAAATTCCTTCGGGTTGGAATGTGGAGAACACGTTTTGAGCAGTCTGTTACTGACCACACATTACATTTACGCTTTTGCCAGATAACTTTATCCCAAGCGACTTATACAAGGTATACATTTTGGGTCAAAGACTAAAATACTTGTTTGATTTGTCTTAACTGAAAACAGCTTGTATTGACATTTCTTAATATATATATATATATATATATATATATATATATATATATATATATATATAAAGGGGTGTCACGATTCTCCAAATCTCTGATTTAATTACATTTTCGACTCTAAGGTCACGATTCAATTCGATTCTCGATTTTTTTCCCCTTTTTTTAAAGATAAAAATGCTATGTCATTATTATTTATTTTTATTATTATTATAGTTTCACATTAACATGCACATTGCGTGCTTTTCCTCGCATGGGGGTTTGTGGGCTTCACTTTATGCAAGAAAGCTTATAGGATTCCTTCTTGCACGCACATGGACTAAATGCGTCTTGGACTCCTCTAACATCTGAAATAAATCCAGCGCGTCATAAGCAGCTGCGCTTCTCTCTGTCTCACGTGCACGTGCTCTCGCATCTGTTCGAAGTCTAAACATAAACTAAATAAGTAATCCTTACGTATTTGTTCAGTTTTATTCATTTCATGCAAGCTGAGGCAAACTATCCCTTTTGTTTAAAATATAACCTGCTGCATCTTGGCGCCTCTCTCACTCTCGCGCACGTGCAGAGAGCTGCGCTCTGTCCGAAGTTTCAAGGAGTTGTAGCAATACATCCCTCGTGTTTAAAATATAAATCCCTGAGAGCTTTTTCCCCCCGCTTGGCAAGCCGACCGTACGTGACATGGGGGCCTGGCAGCATCGACGATCCCATTTTTTAATTCGAAGTTTGAGGGTGTGACTTAATTTTGATCAATTTAATTTTAAATATATATATATATATATATATATATATATATATATTTATATTTATATTTATTTATTATTTATTTATTTATTTATATATATATATATATATATATATATATATATATATATATATATATATATAATTTATTTATTACACGGCTCTCTGGAATGCTTGATTCTGATTGGTCAGTTGAGACATTTGCAGGTTCGTTCTTTTCAAATAATAACCGCTCCAAAGTAATAACGCATAGCCGGTACTACTTGTACGATTAAAATCGCTCCGCACCAATAAAGATTACTAGCTGTTTGGCGCCATCTTGTGACAAACACTGGACAACCATAATTTTAACATGTACGGAAAAAACAAAACATTTAAACAGTGGATAGGAGAACGAACAACGACAAGACACAGAGAGCTTACTGAGACTGAACTTGACAAAATAGTCGGGTCCTGATCACACTGTCGGGGCTTATTTCCTGATAACTACCGGCTGCCTCTACATTATCCCTTACTTATACCACTGGTCTGTTGAATGCTGTATTGTGATTGGCTGAGAAATGTTCCGTGGGTATGCATTAATTTCTGATAACCGCACATCTAACTTTTCAAATGTCTTAAAAATAGGCACTAGAGCAATGTTTGTGGTAACCGTTAGCTGTTTTAACATTCCATATCGGTTACAGACAACATAGCGCTATTATTGTCTATTTTTGGAAAAAATAGTCTTGTTTTGGATGCACCGAATGTTCGGCCACCAGAAGTATTCGGACGAAAATAGCAAAAAACTCATTTTCTGGTGTTCGGCCGAACAAGTGAAAAGACCGAATAAATTTTACCGAACAATGAGGTCTTTGATGACCACAGACAGTAGGGCAAATGCAGCAACAGCGGCGGCGATCCTGTGTATTTGTCGTCATAGATGAGAAGAGGAACGATGAAGAGTGTCAGCAGTATGTAATAAAAACTTCCTAGAACAAGTAAAGTCCTACATGACAAACACACTTATATTAAAGAAGAAATAAAATGTTTATAAACAAAAGCTTTTTGTTCGACAAGTCTATCTACAATTATTTGATGAGAGAAGTGACCAGGTGTAAAAAGCCCCATAGACCAGTTCAAAAGATGTAAACAACACTGGTCCAGAAGCACTTCCTGTTTCCGTTTTTTAACACTAGATAAACGTTGGGATAAAATAAACCAACAGAACATATAAACCTGAATTAACTGAAGTTAAACAAACATCTTAAAGATAATAATATATGTAAAATAAAAAATAACTGTCACAAACTGTAACAGGAAGTGTTTCTGGACCAGTGTTGTTTACATCATTTGAACTGGTCTATGACTGCTGGAATGTAAAAAAATTCATTGTTAAAAAATGTGAAATAAATATAGTAAAAAGGGCATTCTGAAAATGTAACTTGTGCAATGGTGAGAAAATTGGCAAAATAATTAGGAAAATGAAAAATAAAAAAATTGTTTAGTATTTGGCCTTCGGCTGAGTGTTTCATTTTATTTGGCTTTGGCCAAGAATTTTCCTTTCGGTGCATCCCTAAGTCTAATTGTGCCAAAATATTTTATACAATTTGCAAAGAATGACAGATAATTGATGATGAATTGCTTCAACAACATTACTAAAGAAGGAGGTTATCGTTCTTTAAATTACACTTACATTACAGGTGATGCAGTTCCTAATTGACCATTTGGTGACATTACTTATCAAAGCTAGTTGTTTTTCATTTTGGACTTTGGTTATAAACAGGTTTTGAGCCTAAACATTTCGGTTCCAAATTTGAGCGAGATTTGTGATCATTAGAAAGTCTTGACAACAAGGACTGTATTTGACAACATCTGACAACAGCTTCAAAAAGTGTGGCAAATTGCTCATCAGAGGATTGTTCCTGATGCTATGAATGTCATTCAGTCACACATTCACTGGCACCATTTCGCCCTGGGATGCCTCTCGAGATCTGGACTGACTCCTATGCACTAAATCAATACTGTCATCGTTGAAAATGAAGTATTGCTATATGACAGATGTTAAAAGGGTTCTTAGCAGTTCTGGAGGTCTGTTTTACTCTCGAATATGGAAAGGAAAGTAGGATCAATAATACTGTGTGTTGTTTGTGTTTCAGAAAAACATTCAGTCCCAGAATAGTGAGATGGAGGCTTGTTCTAAACCCATCTCTGTCCCGTCCAGTGGCTATGAGAGAACCATAACTATAGTCAGGGGAAACTCCAGTCTGGGTATGTTGACCCTGATTATTACACTCTTCCTGTCTCTGTCTTTATACATGTTTAGCGTGTTCATGCACAGAGAGGTGAACCCCGTGAGAGATCTGTAAACAACTGGTTGTATGTGTATGTGTGGTACAGCTCAACATTGGATCTTTAACACCTTCGCACAGCATAAAGTAAACACATGCATATTGTTATTGTATGTAGAAATGTAATGTGTTATTTTTTTATGGTGATACAATGCTGCCTATCATGCAACATGTGTGATCAGTGAAAGATGTATTTATTATGTCCATTAGGGCAATAAAAAGTTTTTTATTGGTGTTACTATAAGATCCCTTAACAAATAGTTTACCCTAAAATTTATATGGAAGGCAGACATGTTTTTTCATGAAGGTATAATGAAGAATAAAGCTTTGTTTTTATACTGGCATTTTGGTTGGCAACGCGAGCCTCTTGTAATCGTGCGTGCGTCTCAACAAACGGATAAGGTGTTGCACTATTCTCTGAACCGCCAGGGGGCGATGCAAGCAATCGAGTCAAAAACAAACACAAAGAAGAGGATAGAAGTCGTCGTCCGCTGGAACAACCCTGCTTCTAAATCGAGTCAAAAACAAACATCTAGCTTGATATCTAAATATGTGAAAATGAATAAAGCATACATTTCTTAAATATAGCTGCAAGCAGCAATGCCGGGGTCAAGCCGAAAAGGGCACAGAAGGGTGTAAAATTGGGTTTGGATAAGAATACCGAAGAACCTAGGTAAACCTCATGATTTCAAAAGAAAAAAAGGCAAAAGTAATCAACAAAAATAATCTATGTTCTTGTCTCCTGCAATCGTCCTTCTGTTATTGACAATCATGGAACATTAGAGCACTGAAGGACATGTGAGTGATGTTTGCAGTGGCATAACATGGGTCACAACATGTTACAATCCATGATGACTTATGATTTTAGTTGTGTTGTTGCAGTAGTTTTAGGCAAAAATTGCTATTTTCTATCTCCAAGCCACTAGGTGGCATTATGACAAAAGTGTGCATGCAACCTCAGGGCATGACTGCGTTACATTTAGCTAGTTTCCTGACTATACACTTTAGTTCAGCAAAGAAATAGTTGTATGACCATAGGGCTTGCTTGATATGAAAGCTTTTGTCCAATTATAAGGCCAACTAGTGGTGAAGGCATACCAATTTTTTCGTGTGGCCTCAGACTCTGCTCGTACATCAGCGTATCAAATCTGGTGAAAAAATCTCTTTTCGTTGCGAAGTTATAACCATTTATGTGTAAAAAACACAAAATTCAAAGGTAATTTTTCGTTTTTTGCAATTTTCGGCCATTTCTGATGAAAATTTTAATACAACGCCAATAGAACTTTTTGTTCAGAAGGTAATGCAATGTTCTTCCTATGGTGTTTTCAAGTCGATCAGAATAACGCTCGCGAAGATATTCACACGTGTTTTTTAAGTGCTGTTTTGCTGCTCAGGGCTAACCGTAAGGCAAAATCTGGCATGTTTGGTATCGTTGGACTCGGCGACTACTCAGGACTCCTAAAAATCAAGTCCCGTCAAAATTCGTTTATCGCAGCCAAAGTTATAGGTGTATAAATCATTTGTCTGGCCACTAGGTGGCGCTGCAACGAAACTGTGCATGCACCCTCAGTTCCTGACTGGCATCACAAGTACCAAGTGTCGTTTCAATAGGCCTAAGTTTGACGAAGATACAGCCTAAAATCTGTTTTTTTGCGCTCTACGTAACATTTGTCAAGGCGGTATACGACAACTGATTGGTGTATCAAAATTCTTTTGATAACTTTTTGCCATGAGTGTCTCTAGATGATACATACCAATTTTCGTGGCAATCGGACAAAAGCTCTAGGACGATTTCGAAAAAGTAGGTTTTTTGAATAATTCAAATTGGCGGGAAAATTTTCATGACGGAAAATGACGTCATAGGGTCCAGTCGAATTGTCTTGAGCCAAGGAATCAGAGGAACAAGAATTTTGTTTCTAGGACTTACGGATCAGAAGTTATAAGCAAAAACATAAGTGCAACTTTGGACTGTTGGTGGCGCTAGCGGGTTAGACATAGAGACTCCAAATTTGCTGTGGGGACACATTGGACTGTCCTTTATCAGTGTGCCAAATTTCATAACTTTCCTACGTACGGTTCTATGGGCTGCCATAGACCGCAATGGCGGAAGAAGAATAACTAATAATAAATATAGCTGCAAGCAGCAATCCCCGGGGTCAAGCCGAAAAGGGCACAGAAGGATGTAAAGTTGCGTTTGGATAAGCAGACTGAAGAACTTAGGTAAACCTAATGATTTCAGATGAAAAAATGCAAAGTAATCAACAAAAATAATCTATGTTCTTGTCTACTGCAACTGTCCTTCGGTTATTGACAATCATGGGACATTAGAGCACTGAAGGACATGTATGTGATGCTTACAGTGGGCAAACATGGGTCACAACATGTTACAACAAGTTAAAAGAGTCAAAAGAGACCATCCCCATGTCTCTGCGATGTTCTGATGCAGAGAAAAAACTCTTGCAAAAACAGTTGATAAGGTATTCTCATTGGTTGCTAGAGAGTAAATGGACATCCACTAGTGATTATAGTCAAAGCCATGAAAGGAATAATCCATGATGACTCATGGTTTTAGATGTGTTGTTGCAGTAGTTTTAGGCCAAAAAAATGCCATATTCTGTCTCAAAACCAGTAGGTGGCGCAATGACAAAATTCGTGCATGCAACCTCAGGTCATAACTGTGTTACATCTTGCTAGTTTTATGACTATACACTTTAGTTTAGTGAAGAAACAGTTGTATGACCATAGGGTGGCTTGATTTCAAAGGTTTTATTCAATTATAAGGCCAACTAGTGGTGCAAGCATACAATTTTTTTTGTGTAGCCTCAGACTGTGGTCGTACATCAGCGTATCAAATATGGTGAAAAAATCTCTTTGCGTTACGAAGTTATAACCATTTATGTGTAAAAACAGAAAATTTAAAGGTAATTTTTCGTTTTTTGCAATTTTCGGCCATTTCTGATGAAAATTTTAATACAACGCCAATAGAACTTTTTGTTCAGAAGGTAATGCAATATTCTTCCTATGATGTTTTCGAGTCGATCAGAATTACGCTCGCGGAGATATTCGCGCGTGTTTTTTAAGTGCTGTTTTGCTGCGCAGGGCTAACCGTAAGGCGAAATCTGGCATGTTTGGTAAGGTTGGACTCGGCAACTATTCTGGACTTCAGCGAAACAAGTCCCGTGAAAAAACACAGATCAGAACCAAAGTTATAAGCATGCACAACATTCGTATGACCACTAGGTGGTGCTGTGACGAAACTCTGCATGCCCCCTCAGATCCTCACTGGCATCACAACTACCAAGTGTGGCGTCAATAGACATAAGATTGGCGAAGATACACACTAAAACCTGTTTTTTGGGCTCTACGTAAAATTTGTTGACGCGCTATACGAAAACGGAATGATTTATCAAAATTCTTTTAATAACTTTTTGCCCTGAGTGTCTCTAGATGCTACATACCATTTTTCGTGGCAATTGGGCAAAAGCTCTAGGACAAGTTCGCAAAAGTAGGTTTTATGAATAAATCAAAATGGCGGAAAATTTTTCATGACGGAAAATGACGTCATAGGGTCCAATCGAATCGTCTTGAGCCAAGGAATCAGAGGATACAAGAATTTAGTGTCTAGGACTTACGGGTCAGAAGTTATAGGCAAATACATAAGTGCAAATTTGGACTGTTGGTGGCGCTAGCGGGTTAGAGATACAGACTTCAAATTTGCTGTGGAGACTTTTTGGACAGTCCTCTATCAGTGTGCCAAATTTCATAACTTTCCTACGTACGGTTCTATAGGCTGCCATAGACCGCAATGGCGGAGGAAGAAAAAGAAAAAGAAAAAGAAAAAGAAAACTAACAGAAACAATAGGGGTCTTCGCCCATTCTGGGCTTGACCCCTAATAAAAAGAAAACTAACGGATACAATAGGGGTCTTCGCCCCTTCGGGGCTTGACCCCTAAATATCTCTATTAAACATTATCAATTAATTAACTTTTTTACTAAAAGAACAGTACAGACATCTTAAGGTTTGTATTTTATTTCTCGTCCAGTGGTTCATTCAATTTAAATATAAGCAAAAAATTATGAATCATATCTAAAAGAAGTATTAAACTGCAAAGTTTCCATACTTTACTTTAAGTGTCAGATATGCATTGTTCAGCATGGATTGATCAAAGAGATACGTCACAGGCTTGCCTGCTCAAACAGAATCGCCTCGAGTTTGATCATTTTTGGATGCGTTACAAAAATTGCCATGCACACCTCCACGTGAAATGGGGTCTCGCGCACCCAACTCGCACGCCCGCCCACTCCGCGTTGACATAATTTTTGCCACACACAAAACAAAGCTTTACGTTTTCAAGGTTTTTAAAGTATGACTTGTGAGCTACAGTTTGCATTTATTTTATTTGCATGGAAAAGCTCAACTAGTTCATTCATTTAAAGTTCTCTTCCATATTTTTTACTAATGGGTAAACAATTTTTAAGGGCACATTTAGCAAAAAAGAGAATCAACATAAAACATGGTCACATAAAATTCATCCCATAATTGTTTATTGGTGATATCATAGCACATTTTAGGCAATAGTGCTTTTGTGTTAGTATACGACAAGAATGTTTTACATTTCTTACAAATATGCACTTTGGTTTGGTTGAATATGTGTAACTTTTAAGTAATTTTTGTCACACCACAGACAAATGTGTTATTAACCACCCAACCAAATTTAAATGATGAAACAAATGCCAAGTAAATAAAATAAGTTATCAAAATCTTGGAAAAATAGGCAGCATTCCCTGCTCTCAAGAGGTGGTGGCATGTCCACCTGTCGCCACTAAACCACGCCCACTTGCAGGAAAGCTGCCGTTTCTTTTAACTTTAAAATACCACTACAACCTGAATGGATGCTGACCATTGTGTTAGGGGCGGGGCCATGTGCAGTTGCATCTAGCCACCGTTTTAGGCCCACCTGAAAAATGGAAAACTGTTTAATGATCTAACTCATAGTTTACATGCTTCAGCAATACATTTCTAACATTTATGTGTTTAGAAACAATTTTCAAGATTGACTTCACAGGGACTTTGTGCAATGTGCAAAATGTGTGTATACACCCACACCACAACTCCAACTGGCAAAGTCCCAGAAGTGGCTCACATATTAGATCAATGAAGAATACATAAGTCATGCCTTCCCATTAAAACTTCATTTTTCTTTTTGATCAAGTATTTATTTAAATCAGTATTTATCAAATATGAAATAAAGATCTGCACGATTTAATTCATCAACTCCACGCATTAAATTTCAGCATTTTTTTTATTATTGACATAACAGTCAGTTATTTAGAATGTAAGTCAGTTTTCTCTGACAGATGGGACAGAGATTATAACTTATGATGTGCTGTGTGTGTGTCATATTTTTGTCTTTTGTTCTGCAGTTCTTTTGTGATATTTCTTTCCTGTCCCATACTTAACATGGTCAGATCTGCACTGTTGTATCTAGCGCACTATGATTGTACTGTAATTTGACTGTTCATAAATAAAACATTAGCTCTGGCTAAATGAATGTTTACCTGGAAAATAATAAACTTCAGAAAGTACAAAAGCAATGAATCTCAAATTCTTTACGACCATAGTGTTTCTAGTTTCCTCGTCTGGTGCATGTGTCCTAGCATGTTTACTCTCACGTATGCCCATGCTGCCTGCCATTTCCTTTTTGGGTGTGCACCTTATTATTTATAAGCCAGGTGCATATTATGTTTTAACAGAGACTCTCTCTCTCTCTCGGTGCATTATTCACAGCAAGAACAGTTTAGACAGATTTATAACGATGAAAAAAATAGCACAAACCAGTCACTTCACACCCACAATAATGTCAACGACACTGTTTGAAGTTCATTATGTAAAAAATGAGCTCAATGTTACACTCATAAAATGAATTGTTGAAGGCTCACGCTGTGATTTTAATACAACACTGAGTCAAAGCCACCACTTAATATGCCATCAAGGTGAGCGAGGCTTTTAAGACCTTCTCAAACCCAATGACTCTACATGCTGCTACTGACACTTTCATCGTTGATTGGAAATAATTTTCACATTTAATTGGAATAAGAGAGTTTGAGCAGATATGAAGATAGACAAATAGAGTTCATGAGATGAAGATTTTAGATACATGATTAAAGGTTCAGTGTGTAGATTTGTAGTACCATCTAGGGTTGAGACTGGGAATTGCAACCAAGTCCACAGCTCACCCCTCCTTTTCGAAACTCATAAAGAAGCTAACAGGATAAACACTCCATCATTTGAGACAACGTAGTGACAAAACACATGCTGTAATTTGTCCATTAAGGGTTACTGTAGAAACATGGCAGCGTGAAATGGCGACTTCCATGTAAGGGGACCCGCGATGTACAGTATGTAGATAATAGCAACTTATTCTAAGGTAATAAAAACAATACAGTTCATTGTAAGGTATTTATACACTACTGATAATATAGTTATGTATATTATATTGCATTTATGTCAAGAGATCCTGCTTAAAGTTACACAATGCACCTTTAAATTTAAACTGTCGAGCTTGTTCACACAACCACAAACTTGCAAACCAATAACTGCAGCATTTATCCTTGGGGATCCTTAATTTTTTTCCTAACATTTGAAGTTCCTAACACTTCATACACTTTAGAGCAAAAGACTTAAAAGAGTTACATTTTTCAAAGCAGTTAAATTGTACTAGAAAGGTTAACAGTTTTCCCAAAGGTTCTCCCACGGGCAACTTTTGTTATTAATTTGAGATAAACCTCAATATTAAATACTACACCGGGACTATAACTATATACACATTTTACATAGACACATTTTGTCATAATTAGATTTTATTTATAACATTATTTTGCCCAGGAATGAATCTTTTAGAACTTTTAGAAATTTTGCAAAAGTTTAGCAAAGCAAATACACACACACATATATATGCAGATATTGGCATTGAATAGGGCATACTCCACCAGGTGACCATGTACATGTGTGCATGACATGTGTTTGTGTGCATGTGTGCGTGCAGGTATGACAGTGAGTGCTTTAAGGGACGGTTCAGGCATGATAATCCGCTCAGTGGTTCACGGCGGGTCAATCAGCACGGATGGAAGACTGACAGTGGGGGATGGAATAATAGCTATTAATGGAGAATCTACCATCAACCTGACTAATGCACAAGCCAGAGCTATGCTACGAAAACATTCACTTATCGGACTTGATCTCAGGTGTTCACACACACACACACACACACACACACACACATAAAATAACAGTTTAAAGAAACCCTTTCTCATTCTTTATTTATATGTTTCCACTTTTATTATTTAGAATAATAGTAAACTTATCAGAACTATAGTATGGAATAACACAAATTTAAATGGAATAACGTTGTCCCACATAAACCAAAACTTCATCATCTTCAGAAGCCAAAGTTTTATCAAGCAGCTTTTTGAGGTATTGGCTGCTTTTTCTTTAATGTTTGATCCAGTACTCTGCAAAGTTATAGGCCACCATGCCAAAATTAGATTTGTTGTTTTTACAATGTTATAGTGATCATATATAATTGTTTTTCAGTCTCTTTAATAGAATAAATCCAGAAAATACAGGAAATGTGTATATAGTATTAAAAACTGTCAAGAAATGTAAACTGATGTGTCAAGTTTTTAGGGTGAACTCCCCTTCCACTTGAGCAATAGCAGGAAACTGCAGGATCTCTTAAACCTAAATAAATTTAAATCCTAAATTATAATTTTAAAGAAATTAGTCTTTTTAGTCCATTCTGCTCAAAAACACTTAAGATGTGTTTTGTGCCAAGAGAGGTCCCACTAAACACTGATGATGCCTGAAGAAGACATTTAGTCCTGAAAATAATTATTTTTTTTACATATTTCCTGTATTTTCTGTTTGTATCTTAATACAATCGATTGAAAAATAAATATGGATGAACATCAAAACTTTTAAAACAACAAGTCTGGTGGTGGTGGCGGCCTAAGACTTTTGCACAGTACTGTACATTTTAAAAACGATTTTTTATGTATTATATTTTAGTTTTCCAATTAAAGAAGTTAATATTTTGACAAAAACAAAAATATTTTTGTCTACAAAAGTAATTTCAAGCAGTTAAGCATGTTCCCTCAGTTTAAAATATTTTAAAGATCATGATGAGAAACATTTTAGTCAAGTGTTTCTAAACAAAATGGTACTCTAGACGCTTAACTACTACACTAAGTAAGGGGTAATGTATAGACAGCTGGTTGTTATTGCAGAAATAAACCTTGACAGTGTGATCAGGACCAGATGCGAAGCAGAGGGTCTTGTATCAAGGGGATTATTTCGCAATAACAACCAACTGCCTGTATATTATTTTGCTTATTACATGGTTATTAACCTCATAAGTATGCTAAGGAACATAAAATATTGATTTAAAATATTTATTTGCTCATTTTAAACGAATGCAGACCTTTCGCAAGGAAACCCCGTTTAATTAAATTTTTAAGATAAGACAAAATAAGTTCAAATGTCACAAACACACTATTTGGTTTAATCATTTGAAAACATAATGTCATATATGTTATTAAAAGACAAATTTATATTACATTTTTGTGTATTTTTCAACTGTATCTGTCAAAATGATTTGTAGCATCCGGATTACCGTGTGTCAAATTTTGTGAATGGCCAATCAGAATCAAGCATTCCAACGAGCCGTGTAATACACTACAACATAAAACATTATACTGAGCTTATATCACTTTACTTAATTTTGATTTGACCATTGATTTAAATGAACCCAAAATGTCCATATCTTACCCAAAATGAGCTGAAACCACCTCTTCATGATGTGTTTGATTGTTGTATCAGTGTGATGTACATACCTGCCGCCTTCGTGGAAGAGTACAGGGCAAGCTTTGCCCAAACCAAACAGGAAATGGAAACACACAAAACTGCCACTGTCCAGTCCAAACACACTCTGCCCTTTAAAACCCTGTAAGTAAAGCTGAGACTCTTTCTCTATGTGTTTTCTGTCCTGATGGTGTTTCTAATGCACTAACTATACTTTGCTTGTGTTAGTGAATGCATTTCTGAACAGCAGAGTACAGTGGATGGCAAACAGGTGAATGGAAAGAGCGTTGCAGAAGTGAATGAAAGCACAGATAACCAAACTCAAATAAGACAAAAGGAGAAAGGTGAAAGACAGGATGGAAACCAAAAAGTGGGGAGGGTACAAACGAATGGACAGAGAGAAATGAGAGACAAAGATGCAGACGAGATTCAAGAAAAGGATCATAGCTCATGGAGTCGACCTAGAAGGTATCACACATAGAGCAAGAACGTACCACACTTAAATTTATGTTCAGTGACTAATGTATTGTGTGTGTTTAATCTGATCCAGGGTGACGTTATTCAGGGCAGGAGGGACGTGTCTCGGGATCAGCGTGGTTGGGGGGCGTGGCATGGGCAACCGTCTGAGCAATGGAGAAATGAGACGTGGCATCTTTATTAAACACATCGCCGAGGACAGTCCAGCAGCCCGCAGCGGTGTTCTGAAGGAAGGAGATCGCATACTTCAGGTGTGTGTGTGTGATTTGGATGATATATGATAGCTAGTGGTCATCTAGTGGTCATAATACATCAATGCACCTCTTGATAAACTATAAAACTATACTACATTTTTTACAAAATGCACTGAAACAAATACACTGAAAGTCATTGTGGACTCACTCTATGGTATTTGTGGAGGCAGGTTGAAGGTGTAGATGTGAGTGACTTAACTAATGAAGAAGCCGTTGAGGCAATTCGGCGAGCAGGAGACCGAGTACAACTGCTTGTACAGAGTCCACAGGTAACACACCTGCACACACTTAACAATGCTCAATGCACACAGTTTCATAATATACATAAAATATAATTTCCTCTTCATACCCAGCTTTCAATCCCTGTCAACTGTCATGAGGAAGACAATCTGTCAAAATCTAATTCTCAGAGTTATCAGGTGTGCTTTTGCATTTTGTGTGCATGTGTGTCTGCATGGTGATTTACATAGTAATATTAAATATATATCTCATCTTTAGGAACTTGAGGTACCCAATAATCTCTTGCACCTGTCCCCAACCAACCCCTTCAGCCCCGCCCCCTTTAAGGTCTGTAAAGATGTCACAAGTCATAATCTGTATGTATATTTTGTACTGTGCACAATCAATTCATGTTAATGCTAATAATTGATAATTAATTTATTTGAATGTATTTAGCAATAAGATAAAATACAGGTTTTAAATGACAACTGATCAACTTATACAGCAGTAATTCTTAAAGTGTGGTCCGCGGACCAATAGTGGTCCGCCAAACCCCCTGCGTGGTCCGACAAAAGGTGACCTAAACTAGGCAAGTGTTTATACAAAATTGTCACTTATTTAAGTAGCTTTTAAATCCCCTTGCAAACTGTGATAACAGTTCTTGCCATTTTGTTTTAATAATGTAAAAATGGATCTGTGGCTAAACCAAAGAGGAGTCAAAAGAAAAGATCAAGTGTTAACTAAAAGCAGCTAAAATCCACAGATCTATTAGTTTTGTAATGTACTAGTTTTTGTTTCATGTGTAAAATCCCTGTAATTTTAGTGATTTTGGACATTAAGGGGAAAAAAATTTTCAGCATTTTATTGTTACCATAGTTACAACCATAGACTTCATTTACTCACCACCTCAGTTTTAAACTAATGGCTCTTTGGAATGACATTAAGTGGGACCTTGGCTGTTATAATATGTTTAATTGCAGTTTTTTTCACATGTGCAGTTTGTTGTTCATATTAAGCTGCAACTCATTTCACATTTACTTTTTTAAATGAAATAAAATTCATATAATAATTTCTGAACATAGCATTGCATTTGTGTTTAAAAAATTAGTTTTTGACTTGAAACAGTTGCATATTAAACTTTAATTTAGCTTATCCTTCCTTTTTTGTTGTTTTTTGGGGGGCGTGTTACAGTGGGATTCTGTTAGGTGGTCCTCAGAAAAAAATTGGAAGATAAAGTGGTCCTTGGGCTGTTTGAGAAACACTGTTATACAGTAATGTGCAAAAGTAAGCCGATTTGTTGTTTTTGCAATTGTATAGTGCTCATATATAATTATTTCTCAGTCTCTTTATTAGAATACAACCAAAATACAGTAAATGTGAATGAGGTATTAAAAAGCAGTATAAAAGTATAAGCTGAAGTGTATTTAGGGCAAACTCCCCTTCCACTTGAGCAATAGCAGGCAGTTGCAGGATCTCTTGAACCTAAATAAAATTAAATCCTAATTTAATTTTAATCGAATGACTTTAGGACTTCAGTCTCCTCAAAAAAAGCTCAAAATGTGTTTCGTGCCAAGAGAGGTCACACTAAATACTGACTGATGCCTGAAGAAGACATCTAGTCCTGAAAATTTTTTGTTTTTAATTTTGTGTACATATTTCCTGTGTTTTCTGTTGTATCTTAAAAAAGTGAAAAATAAATATGGATGGACCTTAAAACTTTGCTAAAACAACAAAGCTGGTGATGATGGCCTTAGACTTTTGCACAGTACTGTATCTTTACTGAAGAATGTAAAATGTCTTTCTGGTGCTTTTGTAGCGCACTGAAGAGGGAAAATTGGTGAAGTCTCCCGTAATGAAAGTGGCCTCCAGGCATCTCAACACAGAAGCAGATGGAGTGCTGAAGGTTCCAGAGAGACCACCGCTACCAGAGAAAACTTCACATCAGAGCGATTGCGAGCAAAACACTTATTGGAGTATGTGTGTGTGTGTGTGTGTGTGTGTGTGTGTCTGTGTGTGCGCGCGTGTCTGTGTGTGTGTGTGTTTGTGCGCGCGCAGGCATGTGCGTGCATGTGTTTAACAAATATTCATTATGATAAAAATATTTTTTTTGACAAAGCACCATGTCACTATTATAAAACAAAATTATTTTGGGATTACTTTCAAATAGTGTAAGAATTTATAGACTTTATTCTTTATTTTTTAGTTCTTGATGTTTATTATGGTAACTTTACATTGTGTTCAAATCGGATGTTTATTTATTTCTAATCCTATTTCAGCATCTATGGCTAAATTTATGACGAGAACCAATCTATACACAAGTTAGTTCAATTGTGATCCTGGATGTTTATATATGTTGGCATGTGTATGTGAGCAGGCCGTGTGCTGCAGAGGTACGGCAGTCTACCCGGAGAGCTGCACATGTTCGAGCTGGACTGTGGCTCACAGAGCTCTGGGCTCGGCGTGTGTTTGTCAGAAAGCAGAGACAGCGCTCGTGGAAGGATGAGTGTGTTTGTATCAGAGATCAAACCAAACGGAGCTGCAGCCGCAGATGGTCGGATCAGAGTTGGAGATGAACTGTTGGAGGTGAGAACTCTTGCAGCTGCATATTACAGAAACCTCTCATAAGTCTTGAGTACACGAGTTCAATGCTCTAATTGAAATCACCATGGTAACTACAAAGACAAAATAGGATTTTGTGTTAGGATGTTTTTCAAATAAGACCTGTGAACTGTAACTAAACAACATGGCAAATATAGGCACAATGATTATTGTTATATTTGTTGTTTACTGTTTAATTAGAGAGCAAACTCTTTTCCATAATAAACTGATGGATGAAACCAGCTTTGGAAGCATGCATTACTATCCCAGCTAACAGGGAACGTTCCCGTAACTTTGGCTAATGTTCTCTAAAGATTCTCTTAAAGTTATCAAAAAATGCTCTTTAAACCATTAATACAACAATAGACTTAAACTTTCCGAAAAACGTTTTGAATAACGTTCTTATAATCAAACAATAACGTTCCTACAACGTCTAAAAAAACTGGACATTTTAATGTTCCAGGGGCATCATTTATAAAGCGTGCGTACACACAGATTTGATCATAAAGTGTGTGTTCGCAAATATCCATGGCAAAGTCCATAACAACGGTCTTTCACGTGGAAAAGTGCTTTGCACCACGTCAGGGTCTGGGGACTGAGGACGTCTGGGACTTTTTTAAGATGTCAAATAAATCTTTGGTGTCCCCAGAGTACATATGTGAGGTTCTAGCTCAAAATACCATATAGCAAATTATATTATAACATATTAAAATTGCCACTATGTTGGTGTGAGCAAGGATGTGCCGTTTTTGGGTGTGTCCTTTAAAATGCAAATGAGCTGATCTTTGCACTAAATAGCAATGGAGTGGTTGGATAGTGCAGATTCTGACATCACAAGGGAAGCCAAATTTCAATGACCTATTTTTTCACATGTTTGTAGAGAATAGTTTACCAAAACTAAGTTACTGGGTTACTCTTTTACATATTTTCTAGATTGATAGAAGCACTGGGGAGCCAAATATAGCACTTAAACATGAAAAAAGTAAGATTTTCATGACATGTCCCCTTTTATTAGCCCTCGTTTAAAGGCAGAGATCAAAGAAAGGGGTACATGCGTTTTCTATGCGCAGGTTCATTTTATGAATCACACGTACGCATTTTTAATAAATTATCGTAAGATCAAATGTAGGACGGTTTCTACGCAGCATTTTAGAAATGAGGCCCCAGGAATTTAAAAATACTTTAGTGAAATGTTATAGGAACGTTTTTATAACGTAAAATTGTTAGCTGGGATGCAGCTTAGTGCTGCTATGTTCCCAGTCTAGTGCTGCTCTATTTGAAAAGTGTGCAAAATGTAGGTTTCACATTGCTTTTACCAAAGATCTACAGCATATATGTGTATATTTCACAGATAAATGGACAGGTGCTGTATGGACGCAGTCACCAGAATGCTACAGCGATCATCAACGGTGCTCCAGCTAAAGTCAGGGTTCTTCTCACCAGGTGAAACAGTTACACGTGAATCTAGATATTCACATAAGCTGCCATCCGCATTTCTATAGACTCTGTTGAGTATAATGCTCATTTATAAAGCAGAACTGTTTATATTTATAATCTTTCTTTGTAATGCTGCATTGTGCATTGCATCTCACATTATTGCACCATAACACTTTTGACTTACCATGCACATTGTCACATGTGGTGATGTTGATATGCATGCACATTATTGCATATTTTGATGACTTTTTGATCCACTCCCCTTGGGCAAGAGGTGTTAAAACAAGAAAAAAATGCAGCTTCTTCCAACAGGCTGTGAGATTTACAAATGCACTGGCTTAGGGATTGCTTTCAAATTTTAAACTTGATGATTAAATTAATTATTTATTACAGAAGATGTACTTTTAGGCATTTTTATTTTTATTAAATATGTTATTTTAAAATAATTTTAGTCTATTAAATTATGATTTTATTAGTTTATGTACATTGTATGTTAATGTCGTTCTCATGTGTCAACATGTACAGATTGACAATAAAAATACCTTAACTCACCTTACCTTAATTCTTTCATCAGGAATAAAGCAGCTATGAAACAAATGGCAACGGGACCTGAATTGAAGGCAATGGAGACGCACATACACGCATACCAACAAACTTAAAAAGAAAAATGCACAAACCTCCAAAAAACTGTAGAGGACTTTTAACATGATAATTATGTAACTATGCTTGATCAACAAGTCAAATCATTGTCAGGATAAAAGCAAGTTCATTACAATGTATTACAATATATTTGCATATCTGCATGCTTCTGACAAGTTCATTAATAATTTAAGGATTTTCAATTTATGAATCATTTTCAATTTATTTTCATTTAACACATGTCTGAATTACTTGACGTCTGTCCTTTTATAGTCTCTCAAGTGTAACTTATGTTTGGTGTATTTAGATGGCCAGCTGTCCTGTTAATTCTCCGTCTGGTGTTGATACCAGCGTGTCCAAAGAAGGTCATCATTTAATTATATCACAGGTAAAACATAAATGAAGCAAAGCATGAAACATGGCACATGAAGACCCAGCTAAAGTAATATTTTTAAAAGTTTTGCTGTTTTCTACATAAAATAATCCTACATAATGAAAGAACATTCTGTCAAATATAATCTTTATATCTTTAATATTGACTGAGTAAGGCCATGTCAAAAATAAATCAAACTGATCTCTTTATTAAGTTGTAATACTTTAGTCTGGATTTCACAGACAGGGTCACATATATCCCTGCTTCATTCTCCATGGCTCTTCGTTCTCTTTGTGTTTGTCAATAGGATGAAAAGATCACAGAAGAGGATAAACTGAAGTCTAGCTCCTCAGAGAAGCTCAACGTTGGTCTTTCTGCTCCAATCAATGCCACGTCCAATCACAAGCCTTCCTGTCATCCTGCTGGTCACACACCCTCCAGCTGCTGCTCTCCTCTGTCATCTGACAGCCCATCAGTGGATGAGAGCAGATCATGCAGCTGCACAGCCAATCAGAGCTCTTGCGTTGCAGCTCATAGCACTTCCTACCTGGCCCAGTGTTCTTTGAGCTCGGACCCTCTTACATGTCCCATCATACCTGGCTGCATAAATACCATAGATATTTGTAAGGGCCACACGGGGCTTGGCCTCAGCATAGTAGGAGGCTGCAACACAGTGCTGGTGAGTGATAATGAAGAAACAAAATATATGTGAGTGGCTATACAACATGCAACCTGAAGATCATGGGAAACTAAATAGTAGATGCTACTACAATGTTATCAATCGTATTTTAAAGAGATACTCCCTACTTTTTGAAATGTATAGAGAAGGTGCTATAGCCCTCACAGGACAAACACGTCAAAACATTCTCAGTTTGTCAATTTAGGGCTACTGTAAAAACATGACAGTGTGAAATAGCGATTTCTGTACGCAGAAAAACGTGCAGTTCATTATGTAAGGGTTTTTACACCACTAATAAAATAGTTAGTAGTATTACACTCACCTAAAGGATTATTAGGAACACCATACTAAAACTGTATTGAACCCCCTTTCGCCTTCAGAAATGCCTTAATTCTACGTGGCATTGATTCAAGAAGGTGCTGAAAGCATTCTTTAGAAATGTTAGGCCCATATTGATAGGATAAAGATGAAAGATTGATCTTGCAGTTGATGGAGATTTGTGGGACGCACATCCAGGGCATGAAGCTCCCGTTCCACCACATCCCAGAGATGCTCTTTTGGGTTGAGATCTGGTGACTGTGGGGGGCATTTTAGTACAGTGAACTCATTGTCATGTTCAAGAAACCAATTTGAAATGATTTGAGCTTTGTGATATGGTGCATTATCCTGCTGGAAATAGCCATCAGAGGATGGGTACATGGTGGTCATAAAGGAATGAACATGGTCAGAAACAATGCTCAGGTAGGCCGTGGCATTTAAACAATGCCCAATTGACACTAAAGGGCGATTTATAGTCGTGCGTAGGTCCTACGGCGTAGCCGCGACGGCGTAGGTTCCGCGTCGGTTTTCATTTATACTTCTGCGTCGCCGTCCGCGTCGACGTGCAAACACACGCGAAACCGCTGGTTGGCAGTAATCACGCGTGTAACCACAGTAGCAGCAGAAGTCGTCACAGAAGAAGAAGCTAAGCAAGTTAACCCACAAACGAACAAGAAATAGCAACTTGTTGTGTATAATTTGAGAAGAACAGCAATGATGGAAGTAAATAAACAGCGACTTATGTTTCAGTTTGAGTTAAATCACTCCTCAACTTGGCTCATCTTTGTTTTCACCGTCTCAAACGGAAATACCTATGACGCAGTTTTTTTACCTGACGGGAGGGGTTTTGGTGAACCAATCACAGCGCTTACGGTCCGCGTAGAGCCGATGCGCTGTTAGGAATTTTGTGAGGTGCGCGTCAGGCTACGCAGAGCTACGCACAGGCTACGGATAGCCTACGCCGTAGCTACGGCGTAGCACCTACACACGACTATAAATCGCCCTTTAGGGGCCAAGAAAACATTCCCCACACCATTACACCACCACCACCAGCCTGCATAGTGGTAACAAGGCATGATGGATGCATGTTCTCATTGTGTTTACGCCAAATTCTGACTCTACCATCTGAATGTCTCAACAGAAATTGAGACTCATCAGACCAGGCAACATTTTTCTGTCTTCAACTGTCCAATTTTTGTGAGCTTGTGCAAATTGTAGCCTCTTTTTCCTATTTGTAGTGGAGATGAGTGGTACCCGGTGGGGTCTTCTGCTGTTGTAGCCCATCCGCCTCAAGGTTGTGCGTGTTGTGGCATCAGAAATTCTTTGCTGCATACCTCGGTTGTAACGAGTGGTTATTTCAGTCAAAGCTGCTCTACTATCAGTTTGAATCAGTCGGCCCATTCTCTTCTGACCTCTAGCATCAACAAGGCATTTTCACCCACAGGACTGCCACATACTGGATGTTTTTCCCTTTTCATATCATTCTTTGTAAACCCTAGAAATGGTTGTGCGTGAAAATCCCAGTAACTGAGCAGATGTGTGAAATACTCCAACAACCATCCCACGCTCAAAATTGCTTAAATCACCTTTCTTTCCCATTCTGAGATTCAGTTCAGGAGATTGTCTTGACCAGGACCACACCCCTAAATGCATTGAAGCAACTGCTATGTGATTGGTTGATTAGATAATTGCATTAATGAGAAATTGAACAGGTGTTCCTAATAATCCTTTAGGTGAGTGTATATTGCATTTCTGTCCAGAGATCTTTCTAAAAGGTACACAATGCACCTTTCATGTTTAAAACAGACCAGTCTCATGAATTTAGTACCTATAGTCACATAATTTTTTTATTCTTTTTCGTGATACTGTCACGAATTTCTGCGGTTTTTCATGATCATATCACATATTTCTGTTTATGTGTCATTGTCACGTATTTGTAACTCAACTGTTTTGTCCTATTTTCTTACTATTGTCGCTTCGGTTTAGGGTTAGATTTACATAAAATGACATCCTTACCCAAACCTAACTCTAACCCTAACGACAGGCGAAAATATAAAAAATTAAATCAGAAAAAATTGTATAAACCAATAATTAAAGTAACATCCTAACGCAAAAACCAAATCTAACCCTAAACTGAAGCGACAATGGTTTGAACATAGGAAAAAGCAATTGAGTAATCAATACATGACAATGACACATAAATAGAAATTCGTGATACGATCACGAAAAAACGCGGAAATTCGTGACAGTATCACGAAAAATAATAAAAAAATTACATGACTATAGGTACATAATTTTGTGAGATTTGGTAGTCTAAAGTCATGTAAGAAATCAAGATGGAAAAAACAGGCCATATTATTTCTTTTCTTTTCTTTTTCAAAGGGTGTAATAGTGATTCATGAAGTGAATAAGGGTGGCGCAGCACATAGAGATGGTCGGTTGTGGGCAGGTGATCATATACTGGAGGTAAACAGCAGCGTGATTGACAGTCATTTTTATAAAAGAATTTGCATTGAACCAACATGAGTACATTTAACTGCATACAGGAACAATAAAGTATGTTAATGGTTAAAATGATGAAAAGAGGAATCATCAGAGAGGAGGTATAGATTGTGCAGACTGAATAGAGCCAAATTTAATTAAAAACAGAAATGTTTCATATTCAGTTCCAAGGTTCTTTAAATGGCTCTTGAATACAATCATCGTTCTTTCTTCAAGGTAAACGGCATTGATCTGAGAATGGCCACTCACGAAGAGGCCTTGAGCGTCCTGCGATTGAGCCCTCAGCGTGTGCGATTGTGTATATACAGAGATCAGGTCACAGACACACACCAGCACAACCACGCGGCACAAACTCTTCAGAACCACACACCCGAGGACATGTGGGATCTCTTTAGTGTCGACCTGACCTTAAAACCAGGACAGGGTCTGGGGTTTAGCATTGTGGGTAAAAGGTGCGTATAAGTGAAAGATCTGCACCCTATGTCAGATGACTGGTCTGAATTCACACACAGATTTTTTTGTGCACATCTTGCAGAAACGACACAGGGATCTTTGTGTCGGAGATAACAAGGGGAGGGGTGGCGGACCTGGATGGGAGACTGTTGCTAGGTGACCAGATTTTGTCTGTGAATGGGAACGACATCCGAGCGGCATCGCAGGAATATGCCGGCACGCTACTGCAGGTGCGCTCTCGTACACGTGCCTCTTAAGAATAAAGCAATTAATTCAATTTCCTGAAAAAAACATTCCTTTATAATTAATAATGAATGTAATTTGCTTTATAATTGCAAACAGAGTGATTATAGCCTGTGTGTTGTAGAGCTGTAGTGGGTCTTTGCTGTTGGAAGTGGCACGTTTTAAAGCTTTACCACACTACACATATGGAAACCAGGTAAACGCACTACGATACAATATGATGGTTGGGTCATTGTTATAAAGTAACTTTTAAACTTATTATAATTTAAGAATTATTGAAAAAAAACTCGTTATTGATCAATCTCAGACGTGTTAGTTATAACTTGGTTATATATACAATAACAAAAAATATTAATGTTTATTGCATCTTCTGCAATATAGTTTGTTAAATCTGTTGTGTGTTCTGGCAGCTGGGTGAGGCGGACGTACCTCATCTCTCATCGCTTGGCACAAATGACTGTAAGACCGCCTGACTCATCACATCATTCGTTTTATTGAGTTTTATTCATCAGTACAATCAGTCTATCAATGCTTTCATCTTTTTGTACAGCTGCCGATGGAAACGTGGACATCCAAACTGTCACTGTTCAGAAGGTTAGTCTGATTCTTTGTGCATTTAAACCAGGGTTGCCTCCATTTTAATTTGCAAGTATGGAAAGTGGAATTTATAAATTTAAAGGAAAACACCACAATTTTTCCATATTTTACTATGTTCTTACCTCAACTTAGATTAATTAATACATACCTATATTTATTCAATGCATGCACTTAATCTTTGTACAGCGCGTAGTGAATGTGTTAGCATTTAGCCTAGCCCCATTCATCCCTTAGGATCCAAACAGGAATGAATATAGAAGCTACCAAACACTTCCATGTTTTCCCTATTTAAAGACTGTTACACGAGTAAGTATGGTTGCACAAAACAAAACATGGCAATGTTTTAAGCGGATAAAAATGATGGTGGCTTCTAAATTCATCCCTGTTTGGATCCTAAGGAATAAATGGGGCTAGGCTGAATGCTAACACATTCACGACGCGCTGTACAAAGATTAAGTGCACGCATTGAAAAAGATAGTTATGTATTAATTCATCTAAGTTGAGGTAAGAACATAGGAAAATATTGAAAAACTGTGGTGTTTTTCTTTAACATCGTCCAACATAGCACAAGCTACAAAATATGAATAGTTTCAGCAATAATTTTCACCATTTATGCTTGTTTATTAACTGTTAATTATTGTACAATATTAAGTTATTAAATACAATTAAAAACAACCAAAAGAGGCGGCACAGTGGCTCAGGTGGTACCTCACAGCAAGAAGGACTTTGGTTCAAGGCTAGGTCAGGTGGCCGTTCTGTGCGGAGTTTGCATGCTCTCCCTGTGTCAGCGTGGGTTTACTCAGGTTTCCTCCCACATGCCAAAAATGCTAGGTGAATTGCAGTTACCAAATTGCCCCATCCCAGCGTGTGCACTGATCAACTTGTGTATGGATTAACCAGTTCTCGCCATGAATATAGCCATAGATGCTTGAATGCCATAAAAAAGAAAGAAAAATAACAACCAACATAGCTAAGAAAAAATGTTTTAAATTTAACAAACAGCACTGCAGTAAAAAAAAAAAAATTCCAAAGAGCTTTTCTAAATGCACATAATTTTTAAGCATCTTTAAAAAAAATGTTTATTGAAATGTCATTAGAAAAATGTAATTTACTATATTGCAAAGCAATTTGTACCTTACATTTTAAGTAAATAATTTAGTAAGTAAAATAGGTCATAGTGATTTTGCAAAACAAAGTATATGTACCTCAGGCACATATTTTGACCTTTTTGAAGGCTCCTGTCCCAGAGACATATTTTGTTCATTTATTCTGAGAGTGTATGATGTGTGAACACAAATAAAATCTAATAATTTTAATACAAATTTTAATTCTGCTTCCTTAAATTTGAATTAAATTTATGTTTTCTACCAGTGGCGGCTGGTGACCTTTTTTTTGAGGGTACACAATTCGAAGCTCGTCACAACATGTACTTAGCCTGTTTGTTAAAATATGTGTTTGGCGCATCATTCGTCATGTCAAAATACAAGCCTGATGCAAACGCTTCGTAGCGGTTTCTGATAAAAGAGAAACGCTCACGTTTGCCAGATACTCGCTTAATCTCATGTGTGATCAGAGATTAGTGTTAAATTAGTGAAATTTTGTGAACATGAGCTTCTCTTTTGTCATAAACCCTTTCGACGGGTGTGCAGCAGGCACGCATTTTGACAAGACACATGATGCACATGGTTCACATGATGCACCGAACACGTATTTTGAATTAGCACCCCTCGGAAGAAAAGTCACCAGTCGCTACCAGGGACTGAAGTGGAATTTTAAAGACATTCTCAGTTTCGCATAACCCTGCTTCAATCACAGTAACTAGAGGCTTGATGCTTTGGCAACTGTACAAATAATAAAACAGTAAAGTTGGTGTGATTTTGTCCCAGCATGAGTGTGATTCTGTGGAGTTGGGAGTGCGAGACACACAGGGACAAACAACCATTTGCATCTCCAACCTGGACCCTACCACACCTGCAGCACAGTCAGGACTCCTGCAGGTAGATCGAGCGAGAGAGAGAGAGAGAGAGAGAGAGAGAGAGAGAGAGAGCTTCTAACTTTACACCTCTTCTTTCAATGAATCAACTCTGAATTGATTTTCAGCTTGGCGCCATTTTGATCAGCATTAATGGTACATCGACAGAAAATCTCTCAGTCGCTGAAGCGAAATCCCTCCTGAGAAACAGCAGCGGAGCCGTCACACTGCAGGTGTGTTTCTTCATCAAATGATATCAATAATTATATCAACGCAACACACAACTAATGTTCGGTTATTCGACACATCTCACCTGTTATCGACCTTCGCACTATGTGTGTGTGTGTGTGTGTGTGTGTGTGTGCGTGCGTGCGTGCGTGCGTGTGTGTGTGTGTGTGTGTGTGTGTGTGTGAAGATGATGCAGAGTAGCTGTGTGGCCGGAGGAAGCTTCAAAGATCAATCATCCTTATTTTCTTCCTCACCTGGACTCTCGAAAAACAAACCCCATAGGTAATTCACATTCATGTAGTCTATATCTAAGCAATATTAATGTCATACTGCACTGAAGTGGATTTTTGCATGTATTATAGTGTAAATGGTGTTGTTTTGCAATGTATTATTATTAGGTTCTGATGACTTTGATAGGTTCTTTTTGTGAATGTTTAAGTGGTTCTTAGAGGGATATTTTGGCCAAAATCATATTAAACCCACGATTTACTTACCCCCAAGCTGTCCATCATTTTCCAAACGAACACATTTTCAGTTATTTTAGAAAATGTTTTAGATCTTTCAGTTAATCAAATGTAAAGTTACGGGGCCCACTCCTTCAAGTCCCAAAAATGTGCATCCATCCTTCACAAAAGAAATCCAAATGGCTCCAGTATGATAAACAAAGGCCTTCTGAGGGTGGTGTTGTTGTAGAAATATCCAAATGTAAAACTTAATAAACGAAAATATCTAGCTTCCGGTAATGCCACCATTAGTCGTGTCCACATTCAAGATGAGAGCTTACGCAATTTATGGAGGGTTCTGTGTTGCTGCTCTGTGCCCCCGCCCTCCGAATTTGTCATACGTTACTAAGAAAAGTACGTATACTACGCTGATACTCTCTCCTGAATACAGAGGAGTCTAAGATGGCAGCGTTACCGAAAGCTAGTTATTTTTGTTTATAAAGTTTTACATGTGGATATTTCTACAACAAAACGGTGCGAATTACCCTCAGAAGGCCTTTGTTTATCATCGTGGAGCCGTTTGGATTTATTTTGTGAAGGATGGATGCACATTTTTTGGACTTGAAGGACGTGGACCCCGTAATTTTACATTTGATTAAAGGTAGGGTATCACATTTGTAAAAATGCTTACGGTAGCCGCCTAACAATGAAATCACGATCCCACCCTCCAGTCAAATCGCCATCCAAAGTCACGCCTCTTTCAAAACATATGAACTCAAATAAAAAAAATTCACAATAACCAACATAAACAACTGGTTTACATCAGAATTAAAGCACACTTTCGGTTGTGTAGACGTAGTAACTATATCGTTACGCTAATCCGTAAAGGAACACAAATTTCATAAGCAACACAACGTTTCATCAAAGTAGAATATCTGAATCCATCTCAATACAAACATATCGCGTACCTACCTTACCAAAATAAACAGTGCAACGACCCTTTCAGACCCTTTGCCTCCTGCAGCTGTTTGCATCTTGTGGTAAAGCAGTAAAGTTACCGATGTTAATTTGGGTTTTTGCTCTTTGGTGATCCAGGCAGTTTTTGCTGTTGTTGTTATAAAACATGTCTTTAGTTTTGTGGCTCCTGTGCAGGTTATCAATTCAGCAGAAAAGTTTGCCATTCTCACTGTTTACAGACAGGTGAGCGCACATGAACGCGCCAATGAAGTATGGTGTCTGCGTGGACTAGCTGCGCGGTGGGCATTCAAATTACGCTTACGTATGAGGGACAAAAAAGGAAACGTCCGTTCGGACCGAGATCTATAATTGGTTGAAAATTTTTTGGTCCTACGCTTTTCACAGATGACATAAATTTCTACAAATACATTTAAACAACTTAACATAGTGATTGCTATCAGGATGTGAGGAGACTTTTAACCAGCATAACTAAAATAGTTTCAGGATCAAATCTGTTACCCTATCTTTAACTGAAAGATCTTAAACATTTTCTAAAATAACTGAAAATGTGTTCGTCTGAAAAACGATGGACATATGCATTTCGGACAGCTTGGGAGTGAGTAAATCATGGGTTTAATATAATTTTTGGCCGAACTATCCCTTTAATATTGCCTAATGGGCTTTTTTAAATATTTTTTAGGAGAGTGCATGAAGCACATGATGATGATAAGTAATTATATATGTTCCAATTACCATTTATATCATTTAGGGCTGTTACAAACATTCACTGGGCCCCTCTCTCTTTTTTGGGCACAATGAGTGGGCTATAACATAGATATATCCCAGAGGACTGTAATGGTTCCCTGACAATATTCCTGGTTGTCCTGCACTGATAACATTTGGGATTTATGCATCATTACTGGTTTCATCACAATTTTTCCTTCAGTGCACAAAAACAATTTTCAAATGTCTCAGAGTTTGTCTGCAGTCATATAGAAACCATTCGACTGTAAAGTCAGCAAAATCCCACACACTGGAGTCCTGATAAAGACCTGAAAGGGCCCTTCAGGGCACCAGGATTATTTTAAGATCAGTTCCACAGAAGTGCCAAGCTTGCTATTTTATTCACTTTCTCAACTGGACTAAGAAACGAGTCCTGTCTGTCATTATTATATCTCTTGTAAGTTCTCCTCAGTTTCAAACCATCACTCTTGAACGTGGCTCTGCTGGACTCGGCTTCAGTATTGTAGGAGGATTTGGCAGTTCCCACGGCGACTTGCCCATCTATGTCAAGAACGTATTCCCAAAGGTACTGTATAGTGAGAAACCGACACGACTTGACAAACTCAAAAGGGAATTATAAAGTTTTGTGAGTTTACTAAATCTGTTTTATGTTATTTTACACAGGGAGCCGCAGTGGATGACGGGCGTCTGCGTCGGGGCGATCATCTGCTGGCAGTAAATGGGCGAAGTCTAGAGGGTGTCACTCACGCCGAAGCTGTTGAGATCTTGAGACAGACCAGCGGACCAGTTACTCTACAAATACTTTCAAACAGACCACCAACATGCTGATAAACCCACACAGAAGATGTTTCAACGATCCTCACTACTGAGATGACTGTCATAAGCCTCACAAGAACTGATGACCGACTGTCTCCAAACGCGCAGTCTTTTCTGACACTAAATGTAGAATGTAAAGTGGGAGAAGCCAATAGACAATAGTGCTAAACTGTGATCCTCCATTATTGAAACATATACAGTGATGTCCAAAATAACAAGAACACCTCACATATCTGAAAATATTACTTTTCATAATGATGCTTGCTCTGAGCACAATAAATATCAGATGAGATAAATTAAGGAAAATGACCTAAATCACAGAGTGGATAGAAACAGTACGACTCACTTTATCTGATATTTGTTGTGCTCAGAGCAACCATCACGAAAAGAAATCATGTTTTGGAGGCAAAAAGGTCAATAATTTCTGATGTGTTAGGTGTTGTAACTATTTTGGCCACCTATATATATATATACACACATTTATAACACAGGGCTGATGAATGCTTTATTCTGATTGGTTGAGAAATGTTCCACTGCGCATCTTAAATAACCACCAGAGCAATGTTTGTGGTAGCCATGGTATAAGCTGAATAATTGACTCAGATCCATTGAATTATTAGAAAATAATGCACACCACGGTGTAACAGTACTCCGCCTTGCCGCTTTACCACCTTGGATGTGCATTTTTTTTAATAATTCTACGACCTGTTGTCAATCGTTCCTTACATAATATACATATATACACATACATACAAGCAATGATTGCCTGTTTTCACATCTCTACAGAGACTTGTCCCTTAATTCACAATGATTTTTTTTGAAAATATGCAAATTGTTCAGCTCCCCTAGAGTTAAACATTTGATTTTTACCATTTTGGAATCCATTCAGCTGATCTCCGGGTCTGGCTGTACCACTTTTAGCATAGCTTAGCACAATCCATTGAATCTGATTAGACCATTAGCATCCCGCTCAAAAAGAACCAAAGAGTTTCGATATTTTCCTATTTTAAACTTGACTATTCTGTAGTTACATTGTGTACTAAGACCGATGGAAAATTAAAAGCTGCGATTTTCTAGACTGATATGGCAGCCATGTTACGGCAGCAAAGTTCTTGATTATTGATTATACGCCAGAATGAGAGTATAGTTCCTAGCCATATCGGCTTAGAAAATCGCAGCTTTTAATTTTCCATTGGTCTTAGTACATGATGTAACTACAGAAGAGTCAAATTTTAAATAGAAAGATATAGAAACTCTTTGGTTATTTTTTGCACAATGCTAATGGTCTAATCAGATTCAATGGATTATGCTAAGCTATGCTACAAGTGGTACTGCCAGACCCGGAGATCGGCTCAATGTATTCCAAAACAGTAAAAATCAACTCTTGGGGAGATGGAAAATTAGCATATTTTCAAAAAAGTGTAGTGTCCCTTTAAGCACTGAATAGTTAAAATATGAATTATTAAGATATAACAAAAAAGGCATAGCTAATACTGGGAATTTACATTATATATTAGAAGCGTGGTTCAATTAGTTAACGAACAAAGGGCAAGTCATAAATCACGCAATGAAAGATTTACAAAACTGTTCATAAGAGGACTAGTTTAATATAGCAAACATTTTCTGAATACAACAAACCATAATCGTATCTATATATGTATTTTGTCAGATGCATTTATGTAGTTTAGCCTTTATTGTTTAAATAACAGCATAGATTTGTCTTTCTACACCATATGTAAATTTCCCTGTATAAGTAATGCATCATTTTATTATTGCTGTAAATAATTATTAAAGTCTTTATGTTAGGCTACAAGTGTTAAGCATTGAGAATGATACTGTTAATTACGAGTTCCTGTAGAAATACATTTCCTGCAGTCATTCGCTGAGATTTCAGAGATATATAATAGCAATTATAGTACAATTTAGTTGTTTTCCCATTCTGGGCCACCAGTGTCTGATCAATACTTCTGATGTGCACCATCAAGTAGAATGAGCCATGGAGATAATTATAACAACCAAACACCATACATCACAGTGACATAATCCTCATTTTAATCATCGAAACCGCACACATTTACAGAATAATAATCTTCAGGCTAGTAATACACACTATCAGTCTGTATTCAAAAGTGCTGCCATAAGAAAAAGTTGAAATACAATGAAAAGGAGACTTTCATAGTTCTGGAGGTATGCAAAATAAAGGAAAAATGCTAATATGGCAGTTACTTATTTACATTGTGTTCATGAGTGACATGGCATATAGGCAACACAATAATATCAGTTTTTGTGGAAATGAGTTAAGAACAGGGGCTATTATGTACTTCCCTATCTTGTTACAAGACCGAGATGATAGTAAGTGCCCTTAACACTGTATATACTTTTGTATAACTACAAATCAAAATCTATATAAATATGCACTGCTGTTCCCTGCTCTACTGAAAGCAGCTTGAGTGATGGTTTTCAGGAAGTGCATAAGTATGACTCATAGACTCATTTTGTTTATAGAGCTGATGTCATTTCTGTTTTCACTCCCATCTTAATGAAAACAGAGAGAGGGGGGGTTTGTCTCTCCCTTCGTTTCGTCGTCTCAGTCTTTCTTCTTCCCTTTCCCTTTACCCTTGCCTTTCCCCTTTCCAGAATCCAGTGCTTTCTCCTGCTTGGCTTCTTTTTTCACTGGTTTGGCTTTCTTCTGCTGTAAGAATGAGATCATGATTATCTTTTTAAGTTTGCTATTACAAAAGTACTGTTAAGTAAGATTTGCTTTTCGATATCTACCTTGATCATGGCATCTGCAGTGAGCCCATCATCTTCCTCTTCCTCTTCCTGAATCTGAGATCCACTGTCAAGATCCCCTACAAGCTCAGGGTCAACAGCGCCTTTACGGCCTTTCTTGACCACGTGTAAGGAATACGGAGTTAGATGAGATTCTTTATTGTACGCCCGTGTAAACGCAGCTTTCACCTGCAAAACAAGGCAATAAACAGAGCTGACGGGGGAACTGTGTTGCAGACAGCACTTGATGCTTGATAGTTTATGCACAATTAACTTAGACTGAGCCGACATCCGTCAAAGCAATGGAATGTCAACCGGACCACCAGTTTTGTGTCCTGAAGCACACGTCTACAATATAAGAAAATATACAGCACTTGCAAACCCACACACCTTTGAATCTAGTTTAGAGTAGGAATCTGGCTGTCCGCCCCATGTGCTGATCTCCATTATGTTATCAACATCCTCTTTGATGATGTCATAATCATCCATGAGCTTCACGCTCTGAGTGGCTCCCTCTGCGCCTTGAGACTGAAGAGGCTCTAATATTGCCAAGCGCAAATACGGTAGGTAATCCAGATTTATTGCTTCCTTGCTACTTAGCGTCCTGTAAATAAGAAATGTTGAATGATTTTAGGCAACCGTTTTCCTACTTTACATTCTGAGAAAATTGTGTATGTTCTCTTACTTCAGACTTGTGTGTGAAGCGATCTCCTGTATGATACGGCTGTATTTGCCAGCTGATGAGAATTTGCCCAACCAGCTGGGAAACGTTGGAAACTGACTCATATAACCCCGCATCAGTTCCCCTGGCAACACACTTGCATAGATCGCCTGGAAATAAATACAAGAATGTATGAAAAACCTTGGTTTGTTTACACAGACCCATGCAAAATTACATGACCTACGTCTCCATGAAGACATTTTTGAACAAATCAATGCTGCAATAAAAGCTAATTTATAGTTGCTGCATGAACAAATTTCTTTCAGTGCACATAAAAATGATGCTGAAAAGTTGTTCTTCTGCAACAGTTTTCATTGCTCGCTTGTTCAAATACATCGCTGAACGTTTGGCAGAATAAAGTGTACAGTTGTATAGTTTTGAGAAAAGATGCAAAAGTTGAATCTAGCTTGGTTAATCAAAAAAAAAAAAAAAAAACTCTCGACCTTATCAATACAGACCCTTTAAAGTGACAAAAATTAAGGGGTGTGCACACCAAAGTTTTTAAACGTGTCTGAAAATGCCCGGCTAATGCCGACTGCCAGCTTTCTTCAGCTGAGCACTTTGGTTGCTGTGATACTTCTGCTTTGTTTATCAGTTGTTGTGCGATGCGCCGGTTGGTTGTGTGATTTTTGTCCCGCCCCTCCTCCACTGTGATTGGACGGCCGTGTGAGAAATGACATTGACGAGCTGAACTTTTCACACAAAGTTGAATATTTTTCAAGTCTTGGCGCTCAGCGTGAAAAAATGCTGAAAGCCAGAAAAACGCCAGCTGCTGGCTTTTTTGAAAACATGCTTCTGTTGGAAAACAGATGAAAACATACGCTGGCCGCCAGCGTAAAAACTTTGCTGTGCACAGCCCCTTATGAATGCACCGATATATCGGCCTATAATAGGAATTGACAGATAAAAGCAATTAAGTGCGTCTGACATGTTTTCTTGTAAATGAGCTCTATGTTTAGGTTCAGTAATTACACTTTAAAGCAACACTAAAGACTTATTGTTCTTTGCTCCACCTACAGGTAAGAAGCGTAATTGTTCATTACCACTGTCGTAAATACTGCAGCATAGCTGGCTCTGATTGGATTGTAGGTCTGCCATAAAGCAAGTTTTATTAGTTTTCGCTCGAACTAAAGGACCACTACCCGACGGTTGGAAACTTCTTTAGTGCGGTTTTGGCCGATAGAGGGCTGCAAAGCGAATGTGAAAGTGCCATTCACCCTGTTTGGAGTGGTTGAACCACTGAAACTTTTTTGGAAACGTTATTTTAAGGTAAAACAACTCTTTGGTGTTGCTTTAACAGCATTAAAAAGGTTATTAGTAAAAAAATTAAATGTCTTATTTTCACAAAATGTAAATTCCATTGCATTTTAACAAATTTGACTGTCTTTCGCTGCAAAACCCTCTAAGTGCATGCAAACTTTTGCCAAAAACCTCCACTTCTTTGGACATGACAGTTGCAAAATCACTAAAGATGCAACAAGAAACATTGCAAATGATGACAGTCAGAATGTAAAGATGAAGAAACTATAGCACACATTAGAGGTCGCTGTGATCCATGTCACTACCACCTTCTGGTGGTATTCAGGTCCAAGTACTCATATGGGACACAAGTTTCGCACGCCGTCATTTATCCAATTTATCTTCCGTATACTTAGAAGGACTTCTCTGGAAAATCAATTCTGCCAACAAAGTGGTTTTCTGAATGGCCTGAGGCCATGATTAAGAAGATTTGAAGCAAAGGTATTTAATGAACATATCATTTGTGCCAAAAGCATTCGGTTAATATCATTATCAAATTTTTAACACAGGTGGTCTTTAGCGGCTTTTGCATCAGAGCTCCTAATTTTTTGCCATTATCGAACATTGTCTGATTGTAAAAAAAAAAACACGCAATGATGAGGGCCATAGATCATATTGATATTGGTACGCGTCATTCTAAGTAATCAAATATTGGAATCAACACAGAAATTTGCACAGATGTCAATGCATCCCTAAAATTTTTTGGAAATGCGCAAGTTTCTTATGCCTACTGCTTTGATGTACAGATGACATTTAGGGCGCACTCACATTATCCAAACCAAACCATGCCCCAGCGCGATTGCCACCCCTCCCTACTCCCCCAGGTGCAAGCACTCACACTGTACTTTTTATCGATCCGTGTCTGGGCGCGCTTTTGTCATTAAGATGCGATTGTTTTGAAAAAAGCAGGAAGTAAAGCTCTCTCTTAATACTGAAACCCACCGTAATGATAAATCTGTGTTTTTTATTCCGAGTTGTTTGCTGCGGGACTACAAACAGCCCTCTCTTACATGTCATCATATTGCTTAGTTGATCTGTCACGTGCGCAGCTCGGACATTCACGTAACCCCTCTGCGCGCATCAAAAGGTTTTTACGGCGGCAGATGAAGGTGAGTGGTGGCGGAACTGACGTCTTCACCTTTTGAATCGTGCTCAGGCGCGAGTGCGCTCACACCACAGCCTTCCGCGCCTGAGCCCAAGTCAACCGCGCTCCGGCGGCGGCCCACCTCTGCAATCCGGCCGCGGCGCGATTAACCAATCCGCACCCAAGCGCAGAACAGAGCGATCACACTAGTCAAACAAACCAGGCTTTGGGGGTCAAACGCGTCTGACCGCGGTTTGGTTTGGATAGTGTGAGTCCGCCCTTAGTATATGTTGCTCATGACGAACTTTGCAAAAAAGAACATTAAAAACGAATTGTGCAATAATGGATAGATTTTACCCTCACCTAATTTTAAAATGCCTTCTAAACGGTGCAGTATAAGCTAGGGCTGGGTATCGATTCAGATGTTCCGGATCGATTTGATTTCGATTCATAAGCTATCAGTTCGATTCCGATTCTCGGGTCGATTTTTAAACTCAATTCTCATTTCAACTAAATGAATATAGATTTAAAACAAATACATTATTTATAAAAAACAAACAGTGAACATAAGTTTACAAGTGGGTAATCTGTATATTACACTTTTTTATTTTAGGTACACTTGGGTACATTAAAACAGAACCCATCTCTAATTTTCAAATGAATACAATTATGTTAAATACAATACAATTTTGATAGATTGAAGACGAAAAATGTATGCTAAAAAAAAGTCAACAGTCGCGTTCCTTGATCAAACATGATCAGGCTATTTCATTAAAAAAAAAAAACGATTTGTGGCCTTTGAGAATCGATTTATAATCGACCATGTAAAAAAAACACGATTAATCGAAAAATATATTTTTTTTGCCCAGCCCTAGTATAAGCACAGGTTTAAGACATAAGAGCCTGGTTTCAAAGACAAGGCTTAGCTAAAGCCAGGACTAGGCCTTACATAAATTAAGATGATTAAACATCTTTTATTAACATGCCTTAGAAAAAGAAATTACTGGTGTGTTTCTAGAGACAAATCAATGGCACTGGCATATTTTAAGATTTTTTTTAAGAAGCTATTTTCTGTTGAGGCAGCTCAAATTTGTGTTTTAGTCTAGCCTAAGCCTTATCTGTGAAACCAGGTTAAGTGTCAAAAAACTGAAGTGCTGACTTCAGTCATTGTGTCAGCAATGATGATCTCACAGTTGCAGTATGTGTTATGTACCTGTGTGGGAAGAAGAGACCAGGTTTGCTTGCTGCGGATCTGTCTGTCCACTAAATCTCCATCACAAATACTGTCTGCTGCTTTACTCAACAACACCAAATGATTCTTCAGATTCCCCCTTGCAAAACAAACAGCACACTTACACCATTACACTCTTATCTGTGGTTAGACGACTTAAAGTCTTACGAAACACAGGTTAATCTACGCATACCCAATAGGGATTGTGCATTTGTAAAACTCACCCTGCCGCGGCCGGTCGGACATTTACGTAGTTCTCTTGGACAAACAACGGCGCTAACGAGTAGTCATGGAAGAAAAGGTCTGACTTGTCAATCAAAGACATGTGAGCACTTTCCTCTCCTGAAGCAAACACCTTTCGACACACATCAAATGGACCCTGGATGCAAAAAAAACCCAAGTTTATATTCTAGACACCACTCAAATAATCAATACCTTGTGTACAGTTTAAATAATGCATTTAACATTGTGTGCATACCATTTTCATGTCCTTCTTCGCATTGTTAGCATCAGCTTTGGCTTGGTCATAGGTCATGACTTTGTCTTTAGCCGACCACATGCTCAGGTTATGCAGCACCTAGAAACAGAAATGCAACAATAATAATAAAGCAGTGTAAAACACATTAAGCACCATATGTGGGCTTCTATAACAAACGTTAAATTAGTGATAAAAGCTAATAAATAAAAAAATACATATTAAAAATTCACAGGTAATTAAAAGGAATAGATACGATTATTTAATACAGACAGAATAGAAAAAAAAAGAGTCTAACAACATTCACTTAAATCAGTTATTTGCTTACATCATACCTGTCGAATATCCTGATTGGAGGCCAGGATGATTTCATTAAGTGCTGGGGGTGGGACCTTCAACCCCTCTTTAAAGGCCACAGACATCATTGCTGCCTGATCGTAAAAAAGAGAGATTAAACATAACAATAAGAATAACATTATCTAAAATAAGACACATTTTGATATAAAGGTAATTAGGAGCTTGTACGACCTCTGATGCACTATTTCTGTCTCTTAAAAAAAAAAAAATGTTATCTAAAATACTTTATTTAAATTGTCAAATTTTATTGCAAAATCGAAACATACAAAATCCTTTATTTCATTTTTTAACTGAATACTAGGATGAAATGGACTGTCCATTGCCCTGACAGGGCTTATCCTATTTCCAGATTAAATTGCATGTTTGAGCTGTCTTCATTTCAAAACACCTTGTACTGTCATATCTTAACATATCACCATTGCCATAGTTTTGTCTCAAGATGCATACCGGTATTGATTTTTGTAAGGTATGTTTATAAAAATTACTAAAATGTCCT
Organism: Paramisgurnus dabryanus; assembly: GCF_030506205.2. NCBI lineage: Eukaryota > Metazoa > Chordata > Actinopteri > Cypriniformes > Cobitidae > Paramisgurnus > Paramisgurnus dabryanus. The sequence continues at coordinate 44,108,555 of NC_133340.1, read as the reverse complement.
AATATAACTAAGGCCTAGTCCTGGGGTGTCAAACTCAATTTCATCCCAGGTCACATCAGCATTTGAGTGCTCTTAAAGGGCCGGTTGTATTTGTAAGACTATATGAATGTATCAACTTTTATATTACATTGCATAAATACCTCTGCATTTGTTTACTACTGGTTTTGTTAATAACTCAATTAATACCTTTGAAAGTAAAAGCCCAGGACAAATAATGACAACGTGTATTTAAAGGGATAGTTCACCCAAAAATTACAATTCTGTCATCATTTACTCAACCTCATTATGTTACAAACCTGTATAAATTTCTTTGTTCTGATGAACAAAAAGGAAGATATTTTGAGAAATGTTTGTAACCAAACTGTTCATGGACCCCATTTACTTCTAAAGTATTATTTTTCCTACTATGGAATTGAAAGGGGTCCACAAATGGTTTGATTACAAACATTTCTCAAAATATCTTCCTTTGCGTTCATCAGAACAAAGAAATTTATAAAGGTTTGTATCAACATGAAAGTGAAAAAATGATAACAGAATGTAACTATTCTACAGATTATTTTAAAAATAAATGTGGTAGCAAAAGCACATTTTATATGCGAGCACATGATCCGATTTCTCTTTTATCCTTTTATGTGCAAGTAATAAATCATCAGCATTATCACTCCTCAATACATTAACTTATGGTGGGACCAAATTTGTTTTGGCGGCCACTAAAAAAAATCAATGCAGAAAATAACCTGCAAAAAAAATAAAACTTATTAAAACAATAAAATCATTTCTAAAGTCTTGCGGGCCACATAAAATGAGGGATTTGGCCCACGGGCCTTGATTTTACACCCCTGATCTAATCCCTGTTCGGGAAACCGCCCTGTAGAGTTCTTGCCACCATGAGTGCATGGTAGACATACAGTTCAAATTTTATTATTCTAATAATATAAATTTTAATAAAACATTTAATAATAGATTATAAATACAGAACAGCAGCATTTTCACAACTGCACTTCATTTATAATAATATTACAACCTACTGTTATTTTTATTACATAAAAATACCATTCATCTAATTCCATAAAATGGTGATTTAAACTGTAAATCATTTCAAATTTAAGTCATCACCTTAATCTGCTCCACCCGGGGTCTCTGAAAGCGCAGGTCATAACAGTAGTTAGCCAGTGAGCGGATCTTCTGATGATTCCGGTCGTTACACATGCAGATGATGGGAATCTTTGACTGCTTTATCAGACCAATCATCTCCTGTGTGGGTCAAAGAAAAAAAGCATCAGTAAAACATATTTGCATAATAAACCTTTGCGTCCCTAATATTTTTAATGCAATGCAATACAATACATTGTATGGGTCAAAATGATTGTTTTTTTTTTAATACAAAAAAATCATTAGGATATTAATTGCAGATCAAGTTTCATGAAAATATTTTGTAAATGTCCTACTGTAAAAATATACAAAACATCTATTCATCATAAGTAATGTGTGTTACTGAGGACTTCATTTGGACAGCTTTACAGGCAATTTTCTCAATATTTAGATTTTTCAAAGCAAGCTAAAGGTATACATTTTATCTTTATGTGTGTTTCCTGTAATTAAACCCATGACCTTTTGCATTGCTAATGCAATGCTCTACCACTGAGCTATACAGGAGCACAAAGCAATATTTATGTAATAAAAGCAGTATGGCTGAATGGGTACTTATACCTAACCCCACTCTTCAGCAATGACTTCTTTCACAATACAGAACAGTCTCGTACCTAGTACCTACTGCTTCTTTTTTTTTATAATCGGAATAACTAATAACCCATATTCTGAGGATTAAAGATTTAACACCATCTCATCCACTTTTGCTCTTTGAGCTCCACCTCTTGGAGAGAGAGAGAATGCAAGTGAATGCGAGTCTAGGCAAGTGCGTTCATACCTGTATTCCTCCTCGGTCTTCATTTCCTGCCATTCCGTCCACCTCGTCCATTATGAGGACGTGTTTACTGCTCACTGTCTGAGATGCACCTGACACCATTAAACATATACACATGGTGTTTACATTATAATCACTGCCCAATCAAGTACGTCTGTAAGTAAGCTTATTGGCTACGAGCACAATACAGTGTTAACGGTTCATTAGTTTTAACGCCAAGTTATTCCACAGATGCCACGAGATGTATTAGCTGTTAACTGAGATTATTACCCGTGTAGAAGTTTTTAATGCTGGTGTTGTTGAGTGATTCTGCAATCACTTCTTTTAAACTGTTCTTACTGCGGGTGCAACTGGCATTCATCTCCACGTAGCTGTAACCCAACTCCTACAAACACACATGGCACTCGATTAATGTGTTAATCTAAGCAATGAAACAATAAACATGGACACAAAGAGTTTATAATTCACTAAATGCCTTTGAAAGAAAACCCAGTTGTTTTGGAAATGGTCGAGCAAATGTTAAGTGTTATGCGGCGTTGAGAGAGAACGAACTGACCTCGCAGACGAGAGCAGCGGTTGTGGTCTTCCCGACGCCAGGAGGGCCCGACAACAGCGCAGCCTTGAACCCGGAACCGTCATCTTTGCCCCCAAACTTACTAAACTTGGCCGCTACCCAGAGACAGTGTGTGAAAAAGAGACAAAATAACAAAATTGTCAGCCTTAGTGAATGGATAAATACTAATTTACTATATACACGCATTACACAGAATATTATAATAAAAATACTAATAAATTATTCAACATCCTCACTACACAAACTAGTACATTTGATGTTTTTTATTACTTTGAAGTCTTTGTTCAGTAAGATTAAAGTCTTGAACACACTGACTGTAACTAACCAGCTTATATCTGCCAGAATAAAACCGCATTAAACAAATAGCAGTGCCATTGCCAAACATATGCACTGTCAAATAAACACAAGACAAAGAGTGAATTATTTTATACTGACGTGGTGCTTTTGCATTGCCGCTGTGATGTCTGTGCCAGTTTTGCAACCATCGCACAAGTTTGTTAGCACAACTTTGATCCCCTTGCTGCCCAATTAGATTCTTCAGACTGCGGGGACGGTATTTATCCACCCATAACAGGCTGTATCCATCATTCTCTGGTGTGGACTGAGATCCAGGTGATGCTGTTTTGGTCTGATCATAGGCCAAACTTTTTTTGACTTCTGAACTTGAACGAGACGCCACAGATGTTTCAGAGACCGAGCCGGATTTAGACTTGCCGGCCGAAGGGCTTTTCTTTTTGGGGCTGGGCCCTGGTGGCGTGGTCTTCTTGGCTGGAGGAGTGCGTTTGCCTCTAGAATCCGGGGTCTTTGCTGTAGCAGATTTATTCTGAAATATGAAAAATAGACGACAATGTATGATGACTTTTTTAACAACAATAGAGTGAACTAATCCTTATACAGTGTCTGCTATGGGGTATTGTATGAATCAAAGTCACTAAAATAAAAAGTGCAGTGTGACCACAAACTTAGGCTGCTTTTAAGTTCTCGAAACCAGATTAGATACATTTAACAAGAAGTGTTAACAAAAGTACTGCAGCATTACTCTCTTCTAATTGGAAAGCAAGGATTTGATAGTTTTTAAATTGCCATGTCATCATAAAAAACAGTGCTCATTGTGTGATCCTCAAAAAACAATGTGACATCTGGAGACATCTAAACAAAAATGGCTGTTGATAGTGCTAGTTTAGATTAAATAAAATTTACATTTAAAAGATGATTTTTAAAAAACCCAACTTTACTACGTTCTAATTGCTACTCAATATGTTTTTAATGAGCAAATAGAAGCTCCAAAAGTTCTCTAGACTACAAACATACATTCTGAACTGAGGAAGAAAATAACAATTAACTGGCTGATGTCCATATTTCTCATCACAACAATGTATTTTTACACACTTAGTGTGCGGTAAAATTTAAGATCTGGCCTCCCTTACCTCTGCTTCTGCTGCAATTTCATACTTCGACTTCTTGCCTGGCTTGGTTCTTATAAGGTCAAACAACTCATCTTCATTAATGATCTTGGTTCCAAAACTTTCCGCCTGTTGTAGACATTAAAGTTACATTACGTTAAAACTTTTGTATGTTTCTATAAAAAGATCAACAGTGTGACATAAGTGAATCAGACGTAATGGGACCTTCTCAGTTTTTGAGGCTCCACTATCACGTCCCAGAACAAGATAAGATGTTTTGCGACTGACGTTTCCTGTGACTTTCCCGCCATACCGCTCTATTAACGACTTGGCATCATCTCTTTCCAGAGACTCTAACACACCCGTCAACACAAACACACAGCCCTCCAGACAGTTTTCTGCTCCCTAAGCACACACACACACAAAGATAAGATTATCTCCAAGGACTTCATAGCACAGACATAACTGAATGTTTAACTATACGCATGGTGTTTACTAGCCTGTGGTATCTCTTTAGAGCCCAGGGCTCGTGGGCCATCCCTGTTCAGATAGTTTCGGTAGGCTGATGAATTTGCCCGTTTCTTCTCAGGGTCCTCAGGACTAATATTCTGAAAAATCAGAGATAAGGAGAATTTGTTATCACTGAAGACTAAAAAGTCGTAATTGTGTAAAAAAAAACACACAATTAAAAATTGGAGAAACCTATTTATCAAAACAAAAACAGGTACTCTGTACTTTTTTCTTTCTATTCATACCTTATTAATTTATTCCTGTCACTGAAACACAAATCTTACATTAAAATCTTGATTATCTGTGCTTTGGAAATGATTTGAGTTCTATCCTTTATAAACAAAAATCTTATAAAGCTTATAAATGATTTAATTGCAAAAAATAGGGAACTTATACATTTCTTTATACAAAAACTTACCTCTGGTTTTGTCGGTGAGGTTTTACTGGGTGCCCCCCCTTTAGGTGTGGAAATACTTCTTGATTTTGTTGTTCCCATGGACGCACTTCCTGTTTTGGGCGTGGCTGCCCGTTCTGAACTATTCGGTGAGATGGGCTCTTTCTTTGGAGAGATTTTCTTTTCTTTTTTCTTTTCCTCATTCTCTTCTTCTTGTCGTCTTTTCATTTGAGCCAGTTTAGAGCTACTCTTGAGGGGGCTTTTCTTAGGTGATGAGTCTTTTAACTTGGTATCTACCTGAGAGCTGCTCTTGGATGGTGAGACTGAATCTACACGAGCCTGAAAAACATAATAAATGCACAGGAGATGCAAAATGTTTCTTAAAGGGTTAATTGTATATATTCATGTTTAAATCAGTGAAAATCTATGCACATGGGTGTGTGCAGCTTTCCAACCTTTTTCGGCAGGGGGGCTTCATCAAGCATGGCTAATGTTTTTGCAAATTCCTCATCATCATGAATCTGCTTCTCCATCTGACATAAATACAAACAGTGGTAATTAATATAGAGAAAACAATTAGACAAAAGTTTTTGTGCATTCCTTGTTTAAATCTTCCTTATTGTATAAACAAATTAGTTACATTTGAACATACAAAAGATAATAAAAAGTGAATATTAGGAATAATAAGACAGAATTCAGAATTAAGGTCTGCTGCCTAATTGAGGATTTTAGAAAGGAGAATATTGGCTTAATCTGAATGTGGATTCACATGTTTACATGAGGAATACCAAAGATATTTAATATTAACAAGACGCATCACTGGTATTGATATGAAAGGGGGAGATCACAACAGTTAGAAAGGCCCCTCTAGTCCCGCCTCCAAGTAAAAAGAGCCAATCCTCAATCAGAATCCTCTGGTAGAGGGATTTTGCGCATGCGCAAAAAGTCAGGTCTTGTTTGTTTTGTTCTAACAAAACCTGGAGGTGGAGTGATGCGAAAGTGATAGTTCACCCAAAAATGAAAATTATGTCATTAATGACTCACCCTCATGTTGTTTCAAACTCGTAAGACCTCCGTTCATCTTTGGAAACACAGTTTAAGATGTTTTAGATTTAGTCCGAGAGCTTTCTGACCCTTCATTGAAAATCTATCAATGTCCAATCTATCAACAAATTGGACTACTTTGATGCTGTTTTTATTACCTTTCTGGACATGTATATCACATGTCCAGAAAGGTAATAAAAACAGCATCAAAGTAGTCCAATTTGTTGAAGCATTGAAAATACATTTTGGACCAAAGTAACAAAAATTACAACTTTATTCAGCATTGTCATCTCTTCCGGGTCTATTGTGAACGACTAAATGAGACTGCAGTGACGCTGCTGACGTGTTATATGGTGCGCCGCAGCTTTTTTTTGTCTCTGAGCTTCATTTCCAGTCTGTGGGAGACACGCTGTAAGTTTGAAAAAAAATCTTTGCAAACATGTCTGAGGAAAACACGTCAGCAGTGTCACTGTGCCCCACCGAGAAGACAATGCTGAATAAAGTTGTAATTTTTGTTATTTTTGGACCAAAATGTGTTTTCGATGCCTCAACAGACTCAAACTGACCCACTGAAGTCACATGGACTACTTTTATGATCTTTCTGGACATTGGCAGTTTACTCTTGGATTAAAATCTATAACATCTTAAACTGTTTTTCCAAAGATGAACGGAGGTCTTACAGGTTCGGAACAACATCAGGTTGATCTATTAATGACATTATTTACATTTTTGGGTGAACTATCCCTTTCCATAACTGGAATATGACCAAATTCTAACTCATTTAAGGATATACTTGTACATGTAAACACAGTCAATATGGCCTGAACTCACATCTATATCTTCATCCATCTGAAGTTGTTTCGCAATGGCTTCATCACTGAGGGACTCATCATTATCCTGTGTGGGCTGAATGAGACAACACTGATAAGTTTAAGTGTCTCTGCACTTTTTATGTACAAACATTGATTTACTCCATCTACTTACTGCTTTTCGTTTAGTGCTGGCAACCATCTTTTTGTCCGATCTTTGAACACTTGAGCTTCCAAAAAAATCTATTACTGAGGTGAGTTTGGGCGGGGTCGGTGTTGTCTTGGGGGAGATGGTGGGCTTGGAGCTCTTCACCCCTGCCTTCACAGCCGCAGTCGGGGATTTGATTGGAGATTTAGCGGAGGATGCCTTTACCTCTTTTGTTTTTCCAGAGTCCGATTCCTTCTTCCCTTTAGTCTTTCCATTTTCTCTGGGTTTGGTAGGCTTTTTCAGAGACAAAAATGTATCATCTGAATCTGTGAAAGAAAGTGGATTATAAATTATAAAATTAATCTTATATCAGATTTATCAATAGATAACCCACAATTACAGCGTGATGATACAGTTATTAGGAGAAAACACAATTTAAGTTGTTTATGAAGTCTCTTACCCGAATCAGACACATAAGTAACTGGATGTGTCTTTACTGGTGGGGAAACAGTCTCTTTGGAGCTTTTCTTAGTCTTCCTCTCTTTCTTCTCTTCCTCAGAGTCTAGGATAAGGACAGATATTAGGAGTGAAAAATTCCTACATTAAATTGAATATTTATGATAGCATTTGGTAGTCTATATTCATTCACAATAGCAGCATATAACATTAGAAGAATATTTAACAAAACATTATTATCAAAGAATATACGCTGAATTTTGTTTATTAACCTGAATCGAATACACCTCTTTTCTTTCGTTTTCCAGTGGGTTTCTCAGCAGGTTTGGGACTTGTGACCTTAAAATGAGAAAAGGTGAGAGATACATTTCACATCTTTTAGATTATAAACAGAAGAATCTAAAGCATTTATATCCATGACAATGAGAAGTGTATGAGAATGAAATGAGATTATGTCCCATCATGCAATTATTTCTAAAACAAGTCAAAATCATCATATTCATTGCCTCTTAAGTAAGATTTAAGGATGTTTAGATAATTTTATTGGAAAAGAAAACAAAATGATTTAGACAAATATTTCTGCAATATATAACCCACACATACTGTCAATGTAAGACAGATGCTTTCTAACTTACCTTAGTTTTTGATTTTTGTCTCTTTTTGGGCTCTTCTTCGGTTCCGCTGCTTCCGTTTGAAGGTTTGGGCGCTGCAGGTTTGGTAGGCGCAAAAAACCTCCGGATGTCCTGAAACGATTACATTTGGAATACAGATAAATAGAGATGTCAAAGTAATAATATTATAGTATAATATTATATTATACTAACTGTACCATAACTAACGCAAACTGGGGTTGTACAATTTATGTACTAGTATTTGTTGTATGCACCGTCATGTGCAAGTCGATTAGGATAAAAAGCTAAATCTGCTAACATAAACAAAAAAATGTAAACGTTTACATTTCACAATTCACTACAGACACAAAAACACAAACATCCGACCTGCATTGTCATAAAGCACGTTTGGATTAACATTAACGTATCTTATATACTAAACTTCTTCTCCATAGATAATATATTGTAAAGTTAAAGGTGCAATAAATCGTTACAACAGGACATTCAAGCGTAAACAAAATTCTCAAGAGACGGTTTCGGGAATGTGTACAGTTAAAGCGGATGTAAGGCACTTGTTGACACCTTACATATAAATGTTGCAGATTTAAGTTAAGTCAATTGAGCTCATGCTTTAGCCAAACATTCTGATAATCTGTATTAAGCACGTCGTTTATTGTGCTATTATTTTTATAGATTGCGCATTAATGGGGAGACTCACCATTTCTAAGCATGTGTCAATATCTTAATTTTTGGACAGATTTCGGGACTGTAGTACTTTCTCCAGTCTTCTTTGGCGCCAATGATGGTGAGCTAAAGGCGCAGCGTGATGACGCAGCACAGATGGAGAGCGTGAGCTGCGCACCGAAATAAGTTTGGTTAAATAAAATAAATAAATATGTTTGGTTTATCTGCAAAATATATTAATTTATTTTTTAAAAAGGTATTTTCAACATTGTATATATGGTAAGCTAAAAGTATGTGAGATTTTATTTAGATATTATTTATGTGACATATTCCATATGCATATAAGAAATGATAAAAATAAAAACCAAATTGCATTCATTATCTCCAAGACAGTAATTTAAGGACTACAGCACCAGCCTAAAGAACATATAAAGGCAAAGACTATATATTTTGCTTATTTAACTAAATGCTTGTACACTCATGATGTGTGTTTATCAATTTGTTCATTATGTATTCGGTTACACTTTGTTTTTTCTGGTAATTATTGCGAGAGCTGCGTGGATCAGCAAAAAAAAAAAACACAATATTTTTTCATTCACTATAGAGTTGGTATTTGACAGTAATTTTTTTTAGATCTCTTTACCCAACATTCATCTATGGTAATTATGATATGGACTGTATCGGTTATAGTGCAATAAATTCTTGGATATCTGTAAAACATCTAGATTGATACTTATTAGTATCATTGTTGTTTAAGTGTCTCCTTTGTGTACTTAAAATAAACAATAACAGCATATACTTTACCAGATGCATAAGTCTATGTTTCACAAATTGACAATAAACAGATTTTGATACTAGCTATTTGAAAAAATCTGCATATCACTGTAGCATATCAGCATTTCCTCTGCTAGAGGTTATAGCAATATCCATTTAAGTTCAAGTCAAGCTTTACTTGCAACTCCTTTAAACGTTTAGATGAGAGTAATGAGCAACAGTAAATATAATCTTTCAAGTAAATCTTTTATAATGCCACCTTTGCATCTAAAAGGTCACTATTGAAAATTGTACGTCACAGGATCCAGTTATTTCCTGCTATCAGAGTGCCAAGCCAATTATGCATATCAAATATAAGCTAAAATGTGGTAAGTTGATAATGCAGAGGACATTTTAAATGTCAATAAAAATACAGGATACATTTGGATTACAGCAAAATATGAAATTATCAGACATAATGCAATTTACACTCCTTTTATTCATTGCACTACCAAGTTTTCAAACTGTCCAATCTTGACATTATAAAGCCAACCCCAAAAAAATAAAACTCAAGACCGGTGTGTGTGGATGAAAAAGATGTTCGCCTTTATTGACAGATTTTACAGAGACCAATTCAGTCCTCCTGCTGTTCCACCACTGTGCCCTTCTCACTGACATAAATCCCATCCAGAAACTTCCGGATGTCCTTCTTTCTCACAGTGGTGGCCTGCTGGATCAGGGCAGCTGATGAGAAAAATCAAAAAGAGAAGTCAAGAAGCATGTTGATTCAGCACCTAAGAACACAACTCATGTGGTATGAGCAGTGTTAGACACATCAGTCATGTAACATGCACACCAAGTCAGTGGTTATAGCTGTGAACAAAAAAGCCTTGTTAGTGATCATGCTTTGGTGAATCTGTGAATGTGCAATCAACCCCTACAGAGATGAAATGTAGTAAAAGCATAATGAAATACTTTTTTAGAAGACAGTGATGGAGTGAATCAAAAACATCCTGCATTGTTAAAAGGGTTATGCACTTTGGCAAACATGATTTGACAGATTGTCAGTGAGTGAAAAAGAAATGGAAACAAATAGTGACAATGACACAAAGCAGGAGAAGTTGGTGCATAAAAAGACAGAAGGCGAAGGTGGCGGTTTCTGTCCTCGAGCGACGATCTCATTCTGACCTCACGTGTTCTCTATGACTCCTGCTCCAATACAGTTCCCTTCTCAGAGACGTAAATACCATCCAGGAACTTTCTGATATCCTTATTTTTCACTGTGGTTGCCTGCTGGATGAGGGCAGCTGAAACAAAAACGCTGGGAAGGTGAGGCAGGCATGCACACACACACACTAACAACTCGCAAACTCCAAGCTAGTCACAATTACACACACAGCTCCCATACTTAATGCCAGTCTCTCGCTCACACACACCCATCTCCAGTTTTGTACACAGTTTTTTCAATCACAATAAAATACTGTCTAACCAATCACTCTCATATGCAGGAACCCAGGTTAAGCAGCCAAAGGGTGGGACTACAGGATAACAGAGCTAAAGGGGTAACCAAAATTCATACATATTTGTTCAGGTCTAGTGCTGGTTGAGTGAGGGGATAAGGATAAGGTTTTGAAAAGGGATGAATAACTTTCAGCAACAGTCAAGTAAATAAAAATCAACCTTAAATTATCTAAATGTTAGACAAACACCTGGATAAAAAACAGGGGATTCAAAATCTGAAATAACATTAATATTTAAAAGACATTATCGTAAATAATACTTAAAGGAAGAGTTATAAAACAGGCCCACTTAATAAATTCACCAGAAACAAAAATGTAAACGACAAATTCCTAGACTCTGACAATGAAACAAACACTATTACATGGGTTTATAAACATTTGAACCAGGTAAAACTTCACAAGTTGTTACTGAACAAAGTGCTCACCTGAGTTTGACACCAGCTCAATATCATTACCCTCCAGAACCAGCTCGTCTTTCTGGGCAGCTGACACTGCACATGACACACCTAAACACAAAACAAATTTTCATGTTTCTGCCACTTGCAAACAATCTGGAATCAAAACCACTGTCACGAATACCACAGTAGGGCTGTGCGATAGACGGAAATATGCAATTTGCCATAGCAAGCTAAATAATGCACATTGGATAAGCGGTACTGTGGTTTTTTCACTAATATCAATTATGATACAAAAAATTTCTGAAATTTTCTGTAAACAATAAAATATCATCGCCTTAATGCACAGTTGCACACATACGTTACTTTTTGAGGTATTCAGATTAAATCGCTCGTTTACTGCAAAACATTGCTATATGCATATGACGATTACAATATTCCTACTGTTTCGGTATATTTTACCAGCCCTATACCGCAGTATTGTCAGAAAATGATTCAAGCTTTGCAATGGCATTTCATTATTTCAGTTAGGGGTGGCCGATAAATCGCCTGCGATTCTCATGCATCTCTCATCAGTAAAGCCAGTTTTGTGATTAGTAGTAAATCGCCACTTAAAAGCAGGTGATGGAGCGGCATTCACTACACAGAGTCGTATTACACAAAGTCGCTCTGCAAAATTGCATACATTATTGGAGGCGATTTGTCCACGATTAGGAATGTGATTTTGCCTAGCTTCTCAGTGAAATACGGCACTGTGTAGTAAATGCCGCTCCACTTGAAAGCAGGTGATGACAATTTACAACCAATCACGAAACCAGCTTTACTGATTAAAAACGCATGACAATCGCAGGTGATTTATCACCCCTTAATACAGACTTAAAGCCTACATACATACCTGCCCTCATGCGGACACGGCGGATATACTTCTCTCCCAAGAAGTTTCTGATCTCCACCAGAGAGCCAGATTCCTGAATTACCACGTTAATAGGGAAATGGGCATACACAGATCGCATCTTGAATCTGAAGCCCTACAGAAGAAAATAAAAACAGTAAATCACATACCACTCTTTCTACATGTCCAATCATTTTCATTTTGCAATTAAGCATGTTAACAGTCCTTCAAAGGACTGTGTGTGTAGAGCACAGTTAACTTACCAGTGTGACACCTTTGATCATGTTCTGGACGTGACTGCAGATGGTGCGTACTGTGGCCAACTCCTTTCTGTTACCCCACCACTTATCAACACGCAGCTGAAACACACAAATAAACCAATGAGTATACACATATTTGAAGTTGCACTAAATTGTTTGCAACCCATTTAATAATGCATCAGTGTAATGAGACTGCCAACCTTTTTCTGTTTCTTGCCCAGCAGACTGAGCTCCAGGTTAATGTGGTTGAACTCCCGACGAAGGATGCCACGGGGTCCCGACACCATCACTTTGCGCCCCTTGAGGGACACAGTGACTAAAGAAAAAGCAAAGACTTATTAAAATGGTATTGAATAAGAGATAACTAATAATTTCAAATATACACACGAACAGTTAGTGGTGCTTGTAAGTAACGTTAAAGAATCAGTATTATCATCCACACGCACGAGGCCTGAACTAGTTTGACATACCGTTGTCGGGGATGTCCACAGTCTGGCTACTGAGAATGGTCTTCATTCTGAAAAAACGGAACAGGAATATTAACGAAAATTATTCACTTAACATTTATTCTGTCAGTCATTTATTCGCCGACGTTTATGGTCCCTTGCATTATACAAGACAACGGAGTTGTATAACGATATCTCAAACCCGGCTTCAACACGCTTAAGTGGATTGTATTGTGATAGAAGCCATGTCTTTCTACGTTATAAAAATGTATTTAGATATTTTTATACAATAGTTTCTTCATCGCACTGCGAGCTTTACTCAAATATGTTCTTGTACCCAATGAATTATTTGCTTAGTTCGGCCTGTAAAGTGACATGCTAACACGTAAACACTGATCACTCAGACTGCAAAAAATCAAACACCATCGGATTATTCAACCGAAATATAACCGAATATATTTTCATGGACATGTGTACAAAGTCATCGGACACTGGGCAAATACAACAGACTTCAGATATGAGCAGATTGTACTTGATTAAAACGCTTAAGAACAGGGTACGCCATGTTCTTACCTCGCCGATAGAGGAGGAAAGGAAGGAGGAAAGACGTCATGACGTAAAAGTAACTTCTACGTGTTGCGTCATTGCCCGAACTCTAAAGCACGATCAAACGATTACCGACTCTTTGGAAGTTACGGAAAATATATATAATTTAAAGTTGTTTTATATGTATATTTAATATTTTATTTAAAAACAAAATTGTAAACACAGGCCTGATATAACTGATATAAATAACATCCACATAATAGGATTGTCAGTGTTTAAGCGATATTATATAAGTCTGAGTTAATCGATGTCAGAGCAATTGTTGTCAATGACAGGCTCTGGCTGAATCTGGATTTAAAGTCATGGCGTTGATCAACCGGAGTTGTACTGCGGCGGCTCGATATTCCTCTAATCAATTGTTTTTACCATCAAAATGCTTTGAAGTGTCACACGTAAGTGATTTCTTGGCGTATTTTGCCTAACAATACATATACATAACCTTAATGAAGGCTGTACAGGGGTCACTGTATATTTAAATGTGTCTAAAGTTCCCAATTCATCCCCTTCTATCGGCAGCATTTGAGTTTGAGTCTGAACTGAATGATGAGGATCTCACACCCAGTATAAAAGTTTTTAAATTGATTACTGTAAAAGTCACTGTGGAGTGCTTTTGTACTGCTGTTGCAGGTTTACTCTAACAGACTGACATCTGCTGCCAACACATCAGCCACACATACAGAGAAGAAAAAGGAGATTAAAGAAGATGGGCTCAACCTGCAGGACTTTATATCAGGAGAGCTGTCAGAAAAGAGCAAGTGGGAGGAATACAGAGGTAGCTTAAAGAGAGAGAAGGGAGAACGGTAATCATATACATGTATACACCACTCAAATCAATAATGCCCTATAACACTGTAAAGGGGACATTTGCTTCAAAAAAATCATAGCTTCAAAAACACAGGAAAAACTGGACCTTTAAAGGATACCACCACCGTTTTTCAATAGTTTACTATGTTCTTGCCTCAACTTAGACAAATTAATACATACCTTTCTTTTCTTAATGCGTCGACCTCAGCTGAGTAACATCATCACTCCTAACTACTCCCCCTCTCGCTCAAACTTCCATCAATATTACTGCACCCAAGGTTGAAGTGCTGCAAACTACTGTAAGTGCTCTTCTGTCATATAATATAGTTTTCATATTTTATATCCCTATAAAAATTGCTGTGCTACCATACTTACTCATGTAACTACTAATGTAATGTCTTTAAAGGAATAGTCTACCCTTTTCCCATATTAAACTATGTTATTACCTCAACTTAGACAAATTAATACATATCTATCTTTTTTTAGTGCGTGCACTGTACAGCACGTTGTGAATGTGTTAGCATTTAGCCTAGACCCATTCATTCCTATGGTACCAAACAGGGAAGCCACCAAACACTTCCGTGTTTTCCCTATTTAAAGACTGTTACATGAGGAGTTATAGACAAGTTTACGCGCCAAATCGTGGGCGGCGCCATTACTCTACACATATGCATTTCATTTCCGTCGGAAGTGCTTTGCGCAGCGTCTGCCGATGTAAACACAGCAATTTGGGAACACGGTTCTACTACTTTGACTGGAGATTGCGTTACTCTCCGCCACCCGAATTCAGTGCAGAGAACAGGGAGGATAACATAACGACGTGGCCCAGCATAACATACAGCAAGATTTGCTCCTAACTCACTTCGTACAATCCATGGCAATAGATGGAAAAGCAATGGACAATCTGAAATCCTCCGAGGCATGAACTGGATCTGATATTATCATGAACCGAACACTTGTTTATTAATAAACAATGAAAATGTCTCATTGAAATATTTTACATATTCATTACTTTTGCTGGTTGTATGAGACAGCTTTTAGGTGCTGTTTATATGAACGTCTTAACACTGCATCAGCACCGAAAAAATTGAGAGGGAGAGAATAAGATTTGGTTGACTTATTGCGGTTTGGAAAGAAACTGCTTGTTGCAGTACATTTTAAATATAGTGAGTTGTCATGAAACGTTGATGGAGCAGCAAAATGACATGACAAAGTCATTTTTTTTAAATGGTGTTTATTGCGTTTTGGAAAAGAGCTCTTCATATTTAAAATGAACACAAACATATATAACATATTCCATATTAAATAAGCAGAGGTGGACACTACTTGAGTATGTATTTGTATTTTATCAGTGTTTTTCTTTGGAAAACATACATTACAAAGCATATTATCATAATTTTTACTCCACTACATTTCATATTTTCAAGTTTTTGGTTTATAATTAATATTTAAGTACATTGAACATCTAGAATTATTTTTACTTAAGTAAAAAGTACTTACTTTTACTCAAGAAAGTAAAAGTACACATTTTTTATGTAATTAGGTATTAAATACATTTTAATATGCAATATAAAAGGAATACACAGTATGATTATATGCTTTAGAATGTAGTGAACATTTATTAGTAAAGTAAAGTAAAAATATTTCCCAAGACAAACACTCTGATAAAGCACAGATGCCTGGAAAATTTACTCAAGTAGTGTCCGCCTCTGCAAATAAATAATAAGCTGTTTTTACTATATCTCTCTAGGTCCGAGTCGGTATCAGGCTTGCGAAAAACTGTAAACAATGGGGCGCATGGACATTTCCTTTTCGTAGCTGGTTTGTGGTCGTAGCACTCTATCTAACCACTCGTTCAGGTGCTTTCTCGAGTGTTTGCAACCAACTATCGCACACGTCGTTCCCGAACCACTTTTCTTCATGTTATAATTGTTATATCCTCTTTGTCACTGCGATATCAGTGCTTTCTCAGCACAACAGAGCTAGCTAGCAAAACAAACCCAGCCCGCCAGAACGGAAGTGAGTTGCATCGATGGGAGGAGTTTAAGACGTAGAGCGGAAATGGCTCAAAAACTTGTCTATACCAGTAAGTATGGTGCCACAAAATAAAACTTTTTTTGGTACCATAGGAATGAATGGGGCTAGGCTAAATGCTAACACATTCACAACACGCTGTACAGTGCACGCATTGAAAAAAGATAGGGATGTATTAATTCGTCTAGGTTGAGTTAATAACATAGTTTAATATGGCAAAAGGGTAGACTATATCTTTAAATAGGGAAAATATGAAAGTGTTTGGTGGCTTCTAAATTCATCCATGTTTGGATCCTAAGGAATGAATGCGGCTAGGCTAATGATATCACATTTACTACGCGCTGTACAAAGATTAAGTGCACACATTGAAAAAAGATAGGGATGTATTAATTCGTCTAGGTTGAGTTAATAACATAGTAAAATATTGAAAATGGTGGTGGTTTCCTTTAGTATGAACATTGTGAACCATGAAACAGATAACCCAAAAATTCCGTTGACCCAGGGTTTAGAATAACCCAGAGTTGACTATTTAGAGTTAAGTTTGAAAGCCCTTTTGTGTTTACTATAATTTTTTATTTGTATACTTTATATAAATGTAAGAATGATTATTTATGTGTTACATACTTTTCTGTTACTTTAGAGTTTATGTATGCACATTTACTCCATGTATGATTTAAGTTTAACCATCTTTGTCTGTTTTCCAGACTAAGGCTTCCGCCGTGGCTAAAGACAGAAATCCCAATAGGAAAGAACTTCAACAAACTAAAAAGCACGCTCAGAAATCTAAACCTACACACAGTGAGTTTCTGAAAACATGTGAATGCTAGGCCTGACACAATGGCCACAAGTTTATAAGTGTTCAATTTGAGGAATAGTTCACTCCCAAATTAAATTTTTGTTGTTGTTGACATTTACCCACATTCCTGGTGTTCCTGGTGAAGCTGCTGTAATTTTTATGATAGCTATATAGGTGTTACAGGAAGTGTAAAGTGTTGTTACTATAATTACAGGTCTGTGAGGAAGCCAGATGTCCCAATATCGGTGAATGCTGGGGAGGAGGAGAGCATGCTACTGCTACAGCAACCATCATGGTGAGCGCACCGGCAAATAGTTTTACATCCCCAGGAGCAGAGTCCTGATTGACCATCTATGCTTGATCCTCTTCCCATAGTTAATGGGGGACACATGTACACGAGGCTGTAGGTTCTGTTCGGTTAAAACAGCAAGACGCCCTCCTCCCCTTGATCCTGATGAGCCATATAACACAGCCAAAGCCATAGCAGCATGGGGACTGGACTATGTAGTACTCACGTCAGTGGACAGAGATGGTGAGAAAACACAATATACACCAACATGTGCTCCACCCATTAAATTTCTGTATGTATGCCCTAAACAAGCAATTAAATCATTTTATATTGCTGATCAGATATTCCTGATGGTGGGGCTGAGCATTTTGCAAAGACCGTCTCCAACCTTAAAGAGAGGTGTGGAATTTTTTCTGATATAACGTTTGTTCAGGAGGTGTGTGAGTAAAAATGTAATGATTCTGAAAAATGTCCCTGTTGTGTTTCTTAGGAATCCTACTATCTTGGTGGAGTGTTTGACTCCTGATTTTCGTGGTGATCTGGCATCAGTGGAGAAAGTTGCTTTGTCTGGGCTTGATGTTTATGCTCATAATGTAGAGACCGTCAAAGAGTTGCAAAGGTTGGTGCATTTTGATATCAGTCTACTACTGCCAAGTATGTTGTATTCAAGGTAAAGGATCTTGAAACATTTCTGGCATAGTCATAGTTAGATCTGTCATTTTTGGCATATTTGGTAGCTTGTTGATTTAATCATACTGGTTAAGTCCTTTCTTTTAAAGTGATAGGATGGGCCATTACATTCAATAAAAATGATTTGATTATGACATACAGTATGTCTGTGATATATAAAATACAAAGGAGTTTGATGATCTTGAAACTAATATAGTCATAGGGTCTATCACAAGGTCTACAGCATCTATTTAATTCTGTAATTTGTTGTGTCTAACAATGCTGTGTGTAATGTCTAGCAGCACAGTGTTGTGTTATATGGGAGCACAACTTTTGTATGTATTACAGTGAAAAATACAGTCACCACCAGATGGCAGTAATATTGCCTGATCTGGTTTAAGTGAATTAGCAGCAGCATCATAGTTCTCATCTATCGCAATTGTAATCTCAATGGTGTACAAAGCTTGGAGATTTCATTGTGCTCTTCTTAATCTGTGCTCTTAAGGTTTGCACGTGACCCCCGTGCGAACTTCAACCAATCGCTGAGCGTTTTACGTCATGCCAAAAAGGTGAAACCCAGTTTGCTCACCAAAACTTCACTCATGCTGGGGCTCGGAGAGACAGACTCACAGATACATGCTACATTGAATGGTAATGTGCGGTCACACGCTAACTACAGTAGGAATGTAATGCATACCATAGTAGGTAAAATACAGTCATTGTTTTGTTGCAGAATTGAGGGACTCTGGAGTGGACTGCTTAACATTGGGGCAGTACATGCAGCCAACCAAACGTCACCTCAAGGTACAAATACGTTATATGATAATAAGCAAGCTCACCGACTGTCTTATCTTAAAGGCATCCGAATGATTGTGTGACTCTGTTTAAAGGTGGAAGAGTACGTTACTCCTGACAAGTTTGCATATTGGGAGAAAGTTGGCAAGGAGTTGGGCTTCATCTACACAGCCAGCGGTCCACTTGTGCGTTCCTCTTACAAAGCAGGTAACTGTGACCGGAGTGCTTATTTTTAATGTCTGATAAAGGCTTTCATGGTTCACATTATTGGTTTAAACATGGTTTTGTGCTCTTTATTTAATTCCTAGGCGAGTTTTTCTTGAAGAATCTGCTGGAAAAGAGGAAGACTGCAGGGGCAAAAGCAACAGAGGATTAATTTTTAGTGTTGTAAACACTGTAAAGAACAAACATTACAAATAAATTACCCATTTTGGCAGTAACCATTTGTCAACTTAATATTACATTCATTCAGTCATTCATTTAAAAAATAACTATAGACATCCACACCAAATGATCAAGATTTTGAAAAAGTACAGCTGGGGCAATGTTTAAAGTGATTCTGTTTCAATACATGTGTTTAGTTGTTTTAGAAATGTATTTCCAATCAATTTCTAAAACAATATATGATAAGCTTAGATGCAAAACCCTCTTAATTGCGTCTCACATGTTTTCTTGTATATGAGTATTTTTGATCAGACTTAATGTATTCTTAATGTATCATTTGTGATTACTAATCACATATATGAAAACTACAATACTAATTTCTCGCTAGAAATGCAATTAAAAGGTGTAAAAAGTGAAAATTAACATTTATTTACACTAAATTTGTGCTCCAGACGCTTTCTTGGCTGCCATTTTATTTTTTGACCTGGCTCAACCAATCACATTTCCCATGTGCACACACGCATATAATTGTGGGACAGGACAATGGAGTATTTCAGGATTCAGGAAGTAAACCTTACACTGGATTCGGACATGCCTTGATGCCTTTGTGCCTCAGAAGGCAGCAATTTATAGTTTTCGGATGTAGCATAAGTGAAGAGCATTCGCTGACCACCATCCTGCAGATTTTGTATAATGTATATTGCTGAACAGATATTACTGACACAAACTTTGTCCAAAAATATAAAAGCAAACAATGTTTGTTTCTGTTTAACCATGGTTAATTTTTGGTAAAATTTTACTTGAAGGGGTGTTCATCAGACTGACACGACACCTTCATAATCATGACATCACACATGTCGTGAACATGAAGAATATTTTATGCACGTTTATGACAACTGTCATTAAGTGTCCTTCATTTAATTCTGTCATTTTTAATGCAAAGATGACATTGTTTGAGATGTCTTTGTTATGACAACTTGACATGAACCAAAACATCATAACTTGTCGTGACAACTTGACATTACCAAGACAACATAACTGACCACTTTTTACCAGTGATACAAATTGAATTTGTAATTTAAATGTCATTAAGGGTTAATACTGTCAAATAGTTTTATAACAGCATCATGAATATTCTTCAGTTCATAATGTTGTTGTTTTTTATTTCTTCCATGTGTTTAACAAATAAAATAAATCATTTAATAATAATAATAATTAAAATTGATAAAATTATATTTTATTGCATTTGGAGACCGATTTACCTAAAATTAAATGAAAACAGTACAATAATGGGTTAAGCAATGTAGCGTTGGGTCCATATCACTGGAAAACAGTTATTTTAATAAATTAATTAAATTAGTTTTTCTTCTGTGTCAGAAAATTTCAGAACCCTCTGTATGAGAATGAACAAGTTCTGTTGTCAGTTTTTTTATGTATTGTGCACATACATTAAGTTAAGTGTAATCTTTTGACGTGTCGGTTGCATTTTGTTAAGGTATTTAAAATTATCTGCCATAGTATTAACACTTAATGACATTTAAATCACAGTTTAATGTAATGTTAACCCATAAAGCTGGGTAGTTTCTTAAGTTTGATAATTATTCTGCTATGTCATGTTTATGACAGATTTATGACAAGTTATGATGTATTGGTTTATGTCAAGTTGTCATAACAAAGACATTTTAAACAATGTCATCTTTGCATTAAGAATGACATAATTGAACAAATGACACTTGATGACAGTTGTCATAAATGTGCATAAAATCTCCAAGTTTATGACACGTGTCATGTCAGTCTTATAAACACCCCTTTAAAAAAAGTGTTACCTAATTTTTTCTCATGAAATGAACAGTGTTTCTTTTCATTGGTCCATATTTATTTAAAAAATGTGTTTTTAGCAATTATTCTACATAACCATTATAAACTTGTACAGTACATGATTTTATAAAAGCTACAACTGAGATTCTACATTAACACAAACCATACATAAGTCTGAACAACATAATGAAAAGATGAATGACTAAATAAGCTACTTGCCCTTCTCTAAGCAGATACAATCCAATGCCATACTCAAGGCAAATGTTTACAGCCATTTAAATTGTACCAGTTGGTCCCAATAAGAAAAGCTCTCCTTCCTTCTGTCAATCTCTCTCAAAAAAGTGATTGTCATTAAAAACAATAACACTGAACATTTAAAGATTGTAAACAATGCACTACTGAACAGTAGTGGGACATAATACAGATCAGAGATCACCAGTTCTGTGTATGTTAATACAGTATATCTAAAATATATATATATTTATAATTATGGTTTTAAAAATAAGATGTGAATGATCACGTGTTTAAAACATTGCATAACTGTCTGCATATACAGCGAACAGCCATGAGTGATAAGAAAGTCTCATAAAACTATTCAGATTATTAAACACGCACACAAAGCACACGCATGACTCAAGACAGAAACGTCTCGGTGGTCACACTTTGGTTTTCTTAGCAAAGGACTTTAATCAGTGTACAATGCGCATGCAGGTGTGCGTGTGCAATGTGTGTGCCTCAGGCCTTGGCTTTTTTGGTGGGTGGTTCAAGTCGTGGCACTCCAGAGGGGGTAAAGGGAATCCGGGTGGTCACCTTCTTTCCGATGGTCTCAATCTATACAAACGAAACACACACCATTTTCAACATGTGAAAATAAAATATAGAGATATGATATGGTGGTCCGTTATGCACTTTGGTACATTCAAACATGTGACAGACCTGAAAGCCGAAGTTCTGGAGTTGGCCATGCAGGTGGTCCAGGACTCGTCTGCCATCAAAGATAAATGCTGGTTTCAGCATCTTGTGATATATTTTCTCGTAGTCCAGATCCTACAAACAAACACAACATATTGTTCACTTAAAAGTAACATGGTATTACAGTGTTTTTGTAATCATTCAGTGTGCCATGCATACAGTGTATGTACCTTAAACATGTCCCACTCCGTGCAGATGACCAGTGCATGTGCGCTTTCGCATGCTTCATATGGGTCTTTTGTAATAGTTACCAGATCAGACACTGCAAAGAGAGGCCATATTAAATTTGACAATTACTATCCATACTAAATTGTATATTTAAATTTTCCCGAAATGTATCATGTTAAAAACAAGTATCCTTAAAGGGGACATATCATGAAAATCTGACTTTTTCCATGTTTAAGTGCTATACTTGTGTCCCCAGTGCTTCTATCAAACTAGAAAAATGTGAAAAAGATCAACCCAGTATCTTAGTTTTGGTAAACCATTCTGTGAAAAAAAGGTCTTTGAAATTTGGCTCCCCTTGTGATGTCAGAAGGGGATAATACCGCCTCTTAATCTGAAAGTGGCAATTTTATCATGCTATAATAAATTATCTATATGGTATTTTGAGCTAAAACTTCACATACACACTCTGGGGACACCAAAGATTTATTTGACATCAAAGTCTTGTGAAATGTCCCCTTTAAAAGTAAATGAATGGTGTTTTATTTCCAGTGAAAAATTGAAGTGCAGATCCATGCAAACCCTCTTAACAGCTTTTATTACCCACAACTCATTGAGAGATGGAGAAGTTAAGTGATGCTTCAACAAATTAATAAACTACATAGTAAAAAAATCATGAATGATACAAACTGAAATGCAAGGAGTTGTATTTTGATGTGTTGGATTTGTAAGCGAGCAATGTGCATCACTTCCATTTTATCTTATACAATGTATATTTTCCAATCTCAGAAAGATTATACTTTTATTGCATAGTTTAAGTAGGAAATTGAGACAAAGTACACTCTTTTTTTATTCTGTCCTACATCAGATTCAGCATGACACAGCACTTAAACCTCTCCAATCATTCATCAAAACATGAAAGCCAAATAACCGCGTACGCACCTCTCTCTGGGTTGTCTCCAGAGATGCTGGGTTGGGACAGATCCTGGATTATCTGCTCCTTCAGTACTTTAGGATCATAAATATGCAGCTTGGCTCCTTCGTCCATCAGATATTTAGAGATGTAAATGCTGGACGACTCTCTGAAACACACAAATCCCAAAATTACCACTTACACTTCATATAGTTTTTAAGACCTGTATGTTTATAGTTATAAATTCATGTTGATGTCGTCAATTGAATTTTTATTCGATATGTCATTATAATTCTAATGGAAAGATTTATTATAAATGAGATTATAACATACATAAAAGCATTTTTTCATCTTCAGCATGATCTGTTAAAGATTTGTCATGCTGGTTTAAGTGAAGATAAAAAGCAGCACACTCATGCTACGTAGCATTATACACATGCAAAGGCGGAGCATGGCACACTTATTTACTCTGGATAAAGGCCATGGAGTCAGTTTGTTTAAATAGGGAATAGTTTAAACTAGTTTAGCATGTTCGCTTTTTACACAATTCCTGTTGATGATTAACCTAACCTGTGTTATGTCATGTGTGTTCGTAGGTGAAATAATCATTTTTGAGATGTCATGAATGAGTTGTGATAAAGATGTAATTAATGACTGGGTCAAAGTGTGTACCTTGTGTCTCCTGTGTCCTTTTTAAAGGAGAAACCTAACAAGGCGATTTTCTTCCCAGTAACGGTGTTAAACAGGCAGTCAATGATTCGACAGGCAAATCTCTTTCTCTGATATTCGTTCATGTCAATCACCTACACAAGTAAAGAATAAACAACACAGTTTTTTAGCACTCAGATATCAAACAATGTAAACATTTTTTTGTGAACTATCCATTTAAACCTAACAAGGTGTGCCATAATTTAATAAACGCTTACACAGATTAGATCTGCAGCAAAGAAAACTCAAAATCTCTCACAAAAAGCTATTGCATAAAAGTATTCAATAATAAATGTATTACCTGTTGCCAATACGAAGCAACTTCTGGAAGATTTAGCGCCTCGCATAGATACACCAAATTCAGCACATCCTTCTGAAAACAACTTCCTCCAAAACCTGACACAGACAAAGAGGATTAAAGAAAAACTGACGCAAAACTCAGTTTGAATCTAAAGCTATCATCTGAAAATTCGAAAAAATAAATCGATACATCAAGAGACTGACCTACGCTGGCTTTAAGGAATTTGCTCCCGATTCTTTGATCCATGCCGATGGCTTTGGCCACCTCCTCAACATCAGCACCAGTTGATTCACACAGGGCAGAGATGGAGTTGATGCTACTGATTCGCTGGGCTAAGAACGCATTCGCTGCCTAAAAGAAAGATCCACACAAAATTTTTTTTACATTTTCTGATGCTAACAGTCAGCGGATCATGACATTCTACATTTACTTTTTCTCTGACACACATACTGTATATAAAAATCACACCCACCAGTTTGGAAAGCTCTGAGGACCAGGTGTTGGTAGTGATGATGCGTGACTTGGGGACCCAGTGCTCATATACAGCACAAAGAGCACTGATGGCCCTTTGACCCTCTGGAGTCTCATCTCCACCTATCAGAACACGATCTGGCTCCTTCAGGTCTTTCACTGCCGTACCCTCCGCAAGGAACTCTGGGTTAGAGAGAACCTGCAATAGGGGTCATAAATTTGATGCTTCATTAGCAGCAGAAGACTTTATAGATAAAAATGCCTTAATTATTGTACACATTTTTATGACTTTTTATTACTTAAGTGACTCAAAGAAACATCTGTACTCTGTACATCACACAACAGGATTATTTAAACAACTTTAAAAAGCTACCGTGTGAAGTCATGATACTGTACAAGGTAATAAAAGGTTAAAAGGTACCATACATATTAACTTATTCTATATATATGCATATGAATATTTACATATTCATGAATAAACACACACCTGTAAGTTGAGACTGGGTTTGGTGTTTGCATCAAATATCCTGCGGATGCTCTCAGCTGCACGAACCGGCACCGTGCTCTTTTCCGTAACGATTTTATACCCATCCGACACCTCCACGATTCGCCGTGCACACGCCTCAATAAACTTCAGGTCAGCAGCGCGACCCTTGCCCATACCGTATGTCTTAGTGGGAGTGTTTACCTAAGAGAAAGATAGTAAAAGAGGATCAGGGCCAGTGTCTTATGTTTTTTCACTTCTTGTTCATAAAAATAAAAATTGGTTGTTAAACTCACAGAAATGAAGATCAGATCTGCCTCTTTAAGGGCAGAGTCAATGTCCGTAGAGAAGAAGAGGTTTTTTCCACGACATGACATCACCACCTCATTCAAACCTGGCTACAAAAGCCAAAAACAACACATTTCGTGACTCATATGATGTCACAGACAGACCCTCATGATTAAAAGTCTACTTATATTATGATTTGTAATTATGGTTTACTTGTATAGAAATTAATATAATTGTACACTTGCCACATAGGCTTACATAGTAAGTGATTCACTGTTAATTAATTTCTGTTTTTTATTTTTGTTTGCATAGTACTTTTCACAGCACACACTTAATAAAAAAACCATACTGTAGTGAGTTAATTCCCTTGTTAAGCATGCTGATAGTATTTGATGTGAAAATTTATTTGATATCTTTACCTCATAGATGGGCAACGTATCAGAGTTCCAGGCATTGATCCGGGTCGCATTAACATCCACCACTGTCACTGTAATCTCGGGACACATGCTGGCAATTACACTACATGTTGGACCACCAACATACCCGGCTCCTATACAGCAAATCTTTTTAATCTGAAACATCTTAGAAAAAATAAGCAGATCGAGTCATTGGTTTAGTAAAATCCCTTAAAAACACTAAACAAGTCAATAAAATGATATATACACATAAAAAATATAAATTAAAGAAGATATGGTCATAAATGGGGTCCAGCAGTCTTGAAAAAAAATTATACTCTGAGGGTATTTTTTGCTTTTAGCAGGGTTCCAGGGGACCCTGAGGAGGTGAGGGGGTCTAGAGTTGGGTATCATATTACAAACCACCTGGGGCATTGAGGATAACTACAGTTATTAGCTTTGTTCTTTATACAACCAAATATATACAATCAGGTAAAGTAAAACGAAAATCTTTTTTGTAATTTAAATTTCTGTTGAAACCCTAAAAATGTGTACTATAAAACTATTTTGCTTTTATTAAAAACTACTGACGTTCTCATTTAAATGTTTTAACAGTGTTAAAGCTAAACTAAGCATTTCGACAAGAGGGCTTAGAAAATAAGAGGTATGTTCATTATTTTAGCTTTATAAAGACTCAACGCCAAAAACTTCACATTCAGTTAAATAAACTCATGGATAAAATACACACAAATGTAAAACAGACTTACCTTGTCTCCCAGTAAAGTTTGAATGAACTCAATGTGTTTCAGTGCAGTATGCAAGTAAGGCTCCTCTTTCAGATGTGACTTGCTCTCGAATGAATTAACTACTATATACTCAACACATAAACTCAAACAGCGCACACACACACACACATACATTCATTTACTCACTCTCACACACGCACACACCCACCGGGAGGGGGGACAGCAACGTAAACACTTCACAGAGGGCGGGGGCAAACGTCCGCTTCCGGGTCAGAACGTGTTTTTAAAACAAGAGTCTGACTTAACTTGCGAGGCACACATAAAGTTTTGTTTTACTGCTATTTAAATAAAATGTATGAGAAATATTGATAAAATGTTTTTTTTGTACCATATAATGTTACTAAACATGTAAATACATGCCACGTTTTTCTTTACTGAGACTTTTCGTTTGACATGGATGTCGGTACAGTGAATCTCTACGTGTATGAATGCCGTTTCAGCAGCCAATCAGTGACGGAGAGAAGTAATATGACCCTCTCTGGAAACGATTATTGGTATGTTTGACGCAGAAATTACACTTGAGACTAGTCATACCAACCCAGCCTGATTAAAAACTTGTGCAAGAGTATACATACGCAACTAGCACCATCTACTAATTCCTTTCACTCACAATACATAGTAAAACAAGGACACAATGTTTTTCTTTTCATATTTATTTGAAGAAACATGAAGTGCATAGTTCAAGCCCTTATAATGTACACAGTCATACAGACAGAATGACAAGTACAGGCCTGAGGGACAGTGTATTATTAAATTATACCACATTTTAATCTGAGCTGATTTATTATTTACATTATCTTTGGTGTTTTTTGTGGACCTTCACTTTTTCTATAAACACAATTTTAAGGTTACCACATCTAAAGTGCAGTTGATAAGTTTACATCATAGCATGACCTAAAAGAGAAAATCTCATTTTTCAAAAATACATTTTGAAAGTCTGAAGATAATCTTTTTTTCAATCACTGAAATGTGACAAAATCCCCCATTGATTGCTTAATTAGCTGTAACTACATAAACAGGCCGATTAATGGCCAAATACAACAAACTCTGTTGAAAATGGCACTTTTCTAATGGCACTGTTTTGTCAAAATTAATATATAGAGAGAGATAATACATTAACATAGTCTGAGGCATGTTAAAATGTCTGTAAATAATGCCCTTGGATTAGCTATCTGACAGTAACACCCAGACAGTCACAACATTCATATAACCATGACAACAGTGAGGAGAAAAAAGTAAATCCTGAAATACACCCATTTTATGATTTACTCTTGCATGTAATTCTCATAGTTTCTTCGTGGTAATAGTCAACCTCAAATGTATGAATCATTTAAAATATGTCTGTTTTAGTATGATGTCATGCAGAGTCAATCTTCGTACTTTTAAACATATCCATGACGTCACATCTCTGTGATGTCATAGGTTAGGAATGTATGAGCTACCATAAGACCAGAAACATCCTCTCCACCTATAATAATGACGCATTTAAAACTCTTGATGTTATCTAGGCTACTCTTGATCATACTTAATATACATTTTCTAAATATATATAATTTTGTAAGTATTAGATAATAATTTATTAGAAAGGCTAATATTCATTGTATCACTTAAAACGACTTGCTAAATACCCAATAATTCTCTCCAAAATATAGTATGAAAGAGTAAGATGACGACAACTAAGATACTTATCACAATATAATATTTTATATTTTTACCACTTGCTACTGATCTTCAATAAATTCATAAATCCACATTTTATTTTCTGTTTATGTTTTGCTGCTTTGTTTTCAACATTGTAGAAACGTGCCCTGTTATTAGATGAAATAATCCAAAATCTGAAACATGTAAAGATGATTGGGGAAACTAACAGTGGCCATAGTAGATGATGTGGGGAACCTGGGTCGTAACATCAGATCGTCTGCAAGAGGTAATCATCTAGTCCACTGGTGGGGCTGGTGGCTCTCTGCCATGATTCTAAATAAAGAGACAAACAGGATCACGAGAAAATCCAAATCAGAAATCACCTAGATCAATTAAAATTCGGTCATTATTTACTCTCCCTGTTCTTAAAGGAAAACAACACTGTTTTTCAATATTTTACTATGTACTTAACTCAACTTGGATGAATTATTACATACCTATCTTATTTCAATGTGTGCACTTTTAATCTTTGTACAGCACTTCTTGAATGTGTCAGCATTTAGCCTACCCCCATTCATTCCTATGGCTCCAAACAAAAGTTTTATTTTGTGCACCATACTTACTTATGTAACTACTCATGTAACAGTCTTTAAAAAGTGAAAACATGGAAGCGTTTGGTAGCTTCTAAATTCATCCCTGTTTGGAGCCATAGGAATAAATGGGACTAGGATAAATGCTAACACATTCACGAGGCGCTTAAGAAAGATTAAAAGTGCATGCATTGAAAAAAGATAGGGATGTATTAATTCATCTAAGTTGAGGTAAGAACATGGTAAAATATTGAAAAACTGTGGTGTTTTCCTTTAAACCTGAATGAATCTCCTTTCTCTAAAACACAAAATACGAAGTGTTATTCAGAATTGAAATGGTTAATGTTTTTCCTTGCCTTGACAGAGCATATTTCGCTTTAAGAGTATCAAACAAAAAAGTAGAGAAATGCATCATTACAGTATAATAAAAGAGGAACTCATGCACTACATTTCAAATCAGAACTAACACATGCTTGTGTAAGGCACAATGAGCCACTAACCGGTCTGATCAGTATCAGTCAGGTTCTTGAATAATTCTTTCAGACCGGTTTTGTGAACTTGATCAACTGATTCAAGATATGACTTAAAGAATAACATGTTTATTCATCAAACATCAATTCTTCTCTTATTATCTCTCATGAATGTAGCCAGAGAGATCAAGATGTTCTTTGAAAAAATCTTTAGTCTGTTCCTCACAAAAAGCTACAGTCTCTCTTTTAGAAATGTTTTAATATGATGTGCATCAAGTCATATAGGATAATAAACGTATGTATTAGGATAAGTAATATGGGTTTGGGATGCGAGAGTGAAT